>NC_091715.1:20694090-20997121 GCF_041296265.1 Equus caballus | reverse complement strand
AACATTATGCTGTAAAAAACTTATAAGAAATTTCACAGGACCCAGGTAATTTTAACTTCCTAAAAATTTAGAACAGTTGCTAAATCTCCCTTGGTAAAAATATCTGATTCTATTCCAAAGACTTATTTTCAACATTTTTATGGTGTGATTAATTATATCACTAATGTTTTAAGTTTTACTTCCTATATTGCCCTCTTTCATTTCATAGTGCCAATAATATACATTTATTAATTATATTTGCATTGTATCAAACTTTGCTATCTCTTAGAACATAAGAATATTCGTGCAAATGAGTATAACATTGCTGATAAAAGATGCTTTATATTGGAAAGCATACTAGTTTCTAGGGGCCTATGCATCACATGTTGGCTATCAGGTAAAAAGAAATCAGTAAGTTTGATAGGACAGCTTTTGCATAAATACATAAGATCTTGATGATAAAATGGAAATGAAAATTAAAATCTTTAATATTTAGATATTTTGATGGTTTTGACAAGATAGTTAACTTCATATTCAGCGTAGCTCTAGCAGGCCCTATATACTACATACTCAAATAGTGGTTGTATCAGTTAGCATGCTTTTGGACACATGTAACAGAATACCCAACTAATAGTGACTAAGTTAATTATTAATATGGCACAATATTGGTGAGAGGTAACTGGATGTTTGGAATGAGCGCCAGTCTGGGAAGTCATTTAGACTCTCAGAGCCTCATTTTGTTTAAGTGGAACATTGTGATGTTAGATTACACAAACTCTTAGGTTCAAATATACTTTAAAATTATATAATTCCAATTGTATTCCAATGGTATCAGCCATTTATAGGAACGTCTTAAGGTTATGTTTTTGATTATCTAACCTTAATTGAGGTAAATTAAGGCAAAGCAGGAGGCAAGCTCAATTTCAGAATTGTCCTGCAAAATCTAGTTATAATTGGGGTGGGAGGAGCAGGCAATTAACTAATGAGAGATAAGCTACCACCTCTGATGTAACAGACATTGGGGAGAAAGAACAACTTTGCTCATAAAGCTATGGTGAGCGAGGATAAGGGAAGCATGAGATGGTTGATTTCCCCTTTTAGGTTTTGAAAATGTGTCCAGGCACATCCTTATTTTTCATATAAGGAGTTGCAACATGGATCAATACATAATGATACTCCTTATTAGAACAGGATCATCAATCAAAAATGGACCATAGCAGCAGCCAAGTCCTCAGCCCAAAGTGGTCAGGATGATATAAAGTCTAGCAATCCCAAGGAATATCTAGATCATGAATGTCTTCTAAATTTAGTCCGGAGATAACAGAAACGTGGTTTCAATCTTTTACTATTACTACATTTTCCTTTCCTGTATGTCTGCAGCTACAAAACACTTATTTTTCTTTTCAGACCTGTTGTTAAAACATGGCTAATTTAAATGATATAAGCAAAGGAGAACTGAAACACACTCTCTGCAGGTAACTTAGACCAAGATAGAAGTCATTCTGAAAGTGATACATAAAAATTAATTTGAAATGCTTTCCATTTCAATGGACAGTTAGTAGGAAGAAAAAAAGATATGCTATGTTTGGTTCCATTACTTCACAGTCATTGGAATATCTAAAACAGGGTTGTTCCAATTATGTGTGTCTCTCTCACCCTCTGTGTGTATGTATACGCACACACACACATGCCAGACAAATGTAATCACCAATTAATAAATAACATTTATTGTTTGAATGTTATGATTTGAAAGGTTATTTTAATAACATTTATTATGTGAAAAATTTTCAAAATATTAGTTTCCGTATCATATTTATTGATTTAAATAATTTATTAATGAATCTGCTTGGAATTTATAAATAAGTTTACATTTTCAAAGTTTGAACAAAAACATCCAAGAGTTTCATAGGTTGATAGTTATGAAGAGTGAAGTTAAATAAAACTATAAACATAAAGATGTTTCTTACTGTCCTTGCTAATGATGGACATTAATTTAATCTAGTCTTTCATTCCTGGTAACAAGACACAACAAAATATCCTTATTTAAAAGACAGAGAATTGTAATTAATCTTAATCATTCTGTTTACAGGATGCCAGTTAGAAAGTACTTAAAAATTACAGGGTTTAACAAATGAAATACACTTTAGATTCTGAGGGAGCACATATTTATACTCTCATGTTATGTTACCCGGTAGATTAAACTCGTAGGTCCTGAACCACATGCTGTGATGATGGATTTAACACTTCATAATGAGCACTACGTAATATTTACTGTGTATCCTCATTTGTATTAAGTTGCTTTATGTTAGAGAAATAAGAACCTTATGTTGAGTTTATTAGAGCAGTATTAGGTTTAAGACCTCCAGACTTTTCCCCATCTGTTAACTGAAATAACTTTTACTTGTGAAGGCAGACCAAAATAAATGTACTTCAATTAAGCTACTTGTTTCACAGCCATAGAATTTATTCTATATTTTACATTTTCTGTCTCTGTAGGAGTTGGAGAATATACAGAGGTAATGATGTCTTTACTAAAATGCTGACTCCATTCAAGAAAAAAACAAATATGTTTAATGAAAAGCATTTTGTAAATTAAAGACAAACAAGACAAGAAAACTGGAAAAAATTGTTCAAGCATATAATTAATAAATTTTATATTGCGTCTACTTTTTTACTTTTTATATAAATAACATTTTTTTAGGATAAGAGTCAAGGTCCGTGTTTCTGCTCTGAACTCATTTTAGTACTTACTTATTTTTTTACTCATTTAATTCAAAAGTAGTTGTGGAAAATTGCAGTCTATTTATGGGTAGTGCTGCTGAGCAGCTAAATTGAGGGTAACTTTCATTTTTGAGACATGTATGTCCAATTGAATTAAATTAACTGCATTTTATTACAATTGAATATATCTGAATCCTTGGCTACTGCAATTAACTTCTACAAAAAAGTCAAGTGTGGCCAGATATGGCCCATCAAAATGCTGTTTCTCTACTGATGCCTTAATTCTTTCTCTTTATCATTTATATTTAATGGAAAATACCTTTCCTGCAAAGGCTACAAAAAACATCTGACCAACCTTTATTTTTGCTGTTGTTTGACAAATCATCTTCAATTTCCTAGCTTTATCCCCCTTAACCTAGGCCACTTATGGTCAATATATATTTTTAAAAGTATGAAAACTAACTAGCTTCAGGCAAGTTTGTGAACCTGGTGAAGTGTGTTTCAGTGGCTTATTTTCCCTTTTGATATTTTTTCTTGATTTCTCTGATCTCTGAAGCTACAATGTTCTCTCTATTTTACCTCTAACAAAATCTACTACAACGAAATATCTGTATAACAAATCATTCTATACAAATACATACCAAATATCAAATACTCTATATTCTAGTCATAATGTTTGTGGATTAACTCTACTTTAAACAAGAAGAATCAGTGGTACATGATTCTAATAAAGAAATTTCAAGATGGGGGGACTGGTCAATGAGATCTTTTGAAGGGTAGAAGAGCTACTTAAAACTTACCGTGTAGGTTGTTCCTTACCCATTCTTTGGAAGGGATATGTGTTAAATGGGAACAAAATAGCATAGTTACACAGTGTGAAGTCACTATGTTTATATCTTTGCATTATTTGTAAACTATTTGAAGAGAATGTTGATCTTATCTATAAAAGCAACATCTACAGCGCCATGATAAAAGAGAATCACATATATTAGACTGCACAAGCAGTCAAGTCAAAATATTCAGTCATTTTGCTCAAATTGTGTGAAATTGGATCAATCAACTCTTTATTACATATGGCCTTTATATTTATAGATTGTACTAATAATTGTGCTATTGTTAAATTGCTTAAGAAGCTTGGAAGGCAAGAAAAAGTTACCCTTTTTTTAAGTGAACGATACAGAAAAATTGAATCAATTAAGGAATACATGATCCACAGGGAACAGCTATGAAAATTTTAACTATGATTTGAGGAAATTGTAGGTAAATGATAATTAAATGTGTTTATTTTAAGAAACAAAATTAGAGTAATTTACATCATAATAAGGCTTTTATAAAGCTTAACTCTGGGAAAGTTTTCCTTTATTAATACTTCTAATATTCAGGTCATATTCTTAAAAGAATTTTAAAAATGACTTCTTTGATGTTGTAGGAAATGCATTCTTCTCTAAATCTGCTTAGTATTCACTGAAATTGTTTAATGTCTACTTCACAGTGGAAGATAGAAATACCTTTTCCCATCCTTGTTAATACAACAACATCACAAGTGAATGTGACCCCTATACATTTGATATAAGACCTCAACTAGCCCAGTTGGAATTGTGAACTGTACCTGCTGCTGCTATGCAATATATTCTGAAAATTTCCCAAGCCTCTTTCAGAAGTCACTAGCAGTCACTAATAACAGAGGAATTTTTTTAAAAGCTGGGTAATCAGACAAAAAAATTCATTTCTCAACATTATGCCTTGCAATTGTGCTTTCTGTAGACCTTGAAGGGAAGAATCAGAGATTATGTCCGCATTCATGACATTCTATAAGCACTCAAGAAATTTAATTCTTGAAAAATATCTGTGCTTTGCTCAAAAGTGTTCAGAATAGGGTGGGGGAGGGAAATAAGTGGTTTCAGTTAGTAATATTATCCAATAATTTGTGTTTTGATACCATAATCTAAATTGCGCTTCCCTCAGCTTTATCAGCATCTGTTGGAGTACCAGATCTATTTCTTGGTAGCATAAACCTACCACCAAATCAAGATATTCAGGCTGTATTACATAAAACAATAGAATGTAGGCCACTTCAGGTGAGCTGTAAGAAAATAATAAAACTGAACAATCATTGTCTTTTCTAAACCACAATTTATGATTTAAAACAATATTTTTATAATACTCTCTTCTTCCTATTTTGTTTTTCCATTCTAGGTAATAAAAATGAGAAAAAAAGTCAGGGAAAAATGACAATAAATTGGGTTATGGTCAAAATCTTAAAGTTTTAGAGAGCTGAGAACTTTTTCTATGCATCTGTCTTGAGCCATAGGAGAGGTCTACTCTTTCTGGTCAGAAGAACAAGTGATCTTGAAAAGACCATCACTATTGTTAGAAGCACAAAACTTAGCTAGTGGATATTAATCATAGCAAAGACCCAAAAGACACTGGATATATTTGATCACATTTTTCTCCTTTGAATGTTTTGTATCAAAATTCTACATGAGTGTGTATGTTGACTGCAGGATTGAGTGTCTAAATAGAAATCCTCTCAGTTTCAGTGATGTAAAAGACAAATAGATGAGCTATCACCAAGGAGGATATTCTCCTTGTATTAGTAATTTCGGGAGGATCTGTTAAAAAAAGAAAGAAATATAACTGCAGACAATAAGGCTATAATATAAAGCGTTGTTTTTCATTGTCGTTCTTTCGTATATGAATTATTTAATCTACTTTGTCCATATTTTGAAAAGCTTTTCAGTTGTCTCTCAATAAAAGTTCAAATACACCAAGGTAGTTTAGACTTAATGGTATGCATTTAGACTAAAAGAGGATCTCGACTTGAAACCAAAGGTAGATTGGCTACTTCCAAATAAGCATGGTTTTTGTCCCTAAAGCAAAAACCTGTTAAAAGATACTATGAACCTATGTCCCAGATAATGTGTGTTTCTTCTCTTCTCCTTTAGTTTCTAAAGCTTAAAGGAGAGCTCTCCCACGGCATCTTTGTCTTAGAATAGTCTTTTACTCTCTAGTTACGTATATACTGTAGAGGGCAGTACACTTATGACCTACCCAAAGGCTAAGTGGTGGGAAAGAAATGGACAATTAGCAACAGAATAACATGGTAAACACATCTTTCAAAAATATAATTAAAGATAATGGAAATGCATAGACATGCAACATTTCTTTATTTCGGCTTGCTTATAGTATTATCCATCTGTATGAAATAATACTATATTAGAGGCTGGCCCAGTGTCACAGCGGTTAAGTTCACACATTCTGCTTTGGCGGCCCGGGGTTTGTCGGTTTGGATCCCGGGTGTGGACCTACGCACTGCTTGGCAAGCCATGCTGTGGCAGGCCTCCCACATATAAAGTAGAGGAAGATGGGCACAGATGTTAGCTCAGGGCCAGTCTTCCTCAGCAAAAAGAGAAGGATTGGTGGCAGATGTTAGCTCAGGGCTAATCGTCCTCAAAATAATAATAATAATAATACTATATTAAATTAACATAGCACTTTAAAGGAGGGATTCTAAATGAAGTTCCATGGACTGGCTCGAAGATAGGGTTCCATGGACTGTGCCCATGAGCAAAATTTCATATATATGGTTATATGTGCATTTTTCTGAAGAAAATACACATAGTTTTCATCATATTCTGTGACTCTGCCCTTCAAAATAATATCACCTTTGCTTTAGAGTTCTCAAAGCAACTTTACCCTGATTATTTCCTTTGATTCTGAAAATAACACTATGGAGAGAAAGAAAAATTATCATCATTCGTATTTACGCATAGGAAAAAGAGACTCAAGAATGTTCAGTAACTGGCCTAATCATGCAGCTAATAATTTTAGAAATCAAGCTGAGAGTCCAGGAAATCTGACATCTAGTTCAATGATCTTGCATATGAGATTAAGAATGATGCAATTGGTTTTAGATACATTGGATATAATTCTTTTAAAATATAAGCATAGGTTCAAATTTATTTTGCCCATTAAAAATAAATACTAAACTTTTCTGTTTAGAAAGTGTCACTTCACTAGTGAAATAGATCTTTGATCTAATACCATAGCCCAATATCCTTGCCATGTTATATTTTGGATTCTGGTGGGAGGGAGCAATGCCCTATGAGGACTGTGAATATTGAATTCTGTGGAGAGTCAGAGGATGAGAGGAACTTATTTGCAAAGCAGAAGTCTTGAAAGAATAATATTTCAGGTCTTGCAATCAATGATAAAGGAAGGTTATTTGATAAGAAGTCAAAGGGGCAGTCTTTCCTTTCACATAAAAGGAAACACAGGGCTGATATATCCAAACAAAGATTACACAAACAAAAATGAGTTTTGTTTCTGTACTTTTCTTCATCTTTTGATTTGGCTTGACTTTTTTTCCCCCAACTGAACATTCAGGCAGTAATAATAAGTTAGGAAGTAACCTTAGCCACTGATTAAAAGTAGCATATCTTTTGGATGTCACAGAGTTACGGGAAATATATGGGATTTTAAGAAGTAAATAATCTTTGGTTAATAATGTTAACTTTGCCCATATTTAAATAAAAGAAATGAGATTTGCGTAATGGATTGAAATAGGTGACCTAGTTTAAAAATGTCTTAATATCTTTCTACTTCTATCAGGTCAAGGCAATATTATGATAATAATAATAGTACTTCTCAAGCCTCCTATAAAAAGGTTTTAATACAACTTTCCTGTGATGGAAAACAAACTCCTTTACTGAAGTGAGCTTTAACTTCTTTGGGTCGCAAAGATACATGTGTCACTCAGGATTCAACCAAAGAAAAATAACCAATAGGAGATACATATTAAGAGATTTATTGCAAGCAGTTGGCCTATGTAATTATGGGGACTGGCTAGTTAAGTCTGAAATCTGTAGGATGGGCCACCAGGAAAGGCACGCTGGAAGTTTCTCCTTCTTCTTATAAACCTTGACTTTTCTCATAAGGCCTTTCAACAGATTGAATCAGGCCCACCTAGAATATCTAGGATAATCGCCTTTACTTAACATCAACTGACTATGGACTTTAATTACTGCTACAAAACAACTTCACAGAGACACATACCTTAATGTTTGATTGATTTAATAACTAGGTACTATATCCTAGCATGTTGACACACAAAACTGACAGTCACAGTGCAGTACTTATTAAATTGCCATTTGGCATAATAAATAGTGCTTAGACTAAGTTGATACATTGTACTCCCAAGTGTATATTATTTATTCCGGTGACTGTACTAGTCTGGGTTGCTCCAAACAGAGGTCAGCAATTTTTCCAATAAAGGGCCCTAAAGCAAATATTTTAGGCTTGCAGACCATATGGTTTCTGTCACAACAAAAGTACATAAATGAAAAGGGATGGTTGTGTTCCAATAAAATTTGTTTGCAGAAACAGTGCTCTGCCCTTGGGCTCCAATTTACTGACCCCTGCTCTAAACTAGCGTTTAAATTCTCAATATCATTATGGATTGTGAAACGTTTTCTGAACTCTTGTGAACAAGATGTGTATAAGACCCAGTGCTGAAGTCTAGACAAAGTGGAAGTGGCATAAACATCTTAACACCTAATGGGAAGAATGGATATGTAGATAATGGAGTACAAACACAAATCAAGGTGAAAATTTATATAATAAAGTTCTATTCAAAGTACTCTGAGAAGACAGATAAGGCTGTCTTTAAGTATGCCTGTGGTGACCAAGTGGGTTTGCCCCAGATAATTGACCTCAAAGTTGGCCCTTAAGGAAATCTCTAAATAGATTAAGAGGGAGTGGAGAGCAAAGAGAGAGAGAGAGAAAGGAGAAAAGGACAGATTCACAGGAAAAGTTTTGGAGGCAGAAAACTAAATAATATGCTTGCTGGGTAGTGAATTACCCAATCACCAAAGTATGTGTGGAGAGAATAACTAAGGAGGAATTTAAAAACGGGGGCCAGGCCCATATTGGAAATGGACTTTGAATGTTACACTAGGAAGTTTAGCAATTTTCCTATAGGAAATGAGGAGATCATAAATTATATTTGAGCAGAATATATGTGTGTTTACTCTACAAAGCTCCACATAGTCTCGTTACAAAAAAACGAAGAACAAATTACCTGCAAGATATTGTTGATTTCCTGCCTAGTATGAGTTCTCCCTTTCATTGAGTACTTCAATTCTCTTTTAAGCATGACTCTCTCTCCATGCAGACCATGTACTTTGGGGAGAACAGTTCCAGGAGTAATCCTGACTGTTCTAAAAATAATCCCATCTGCCTTTCTATGGTACGAAACAAATAAAAAAGATGCTGTGTTCTGTGAGAAAGGAAAATGAGGATACACATTTAGCGGGCAAAGATTTCCACTTGCTGATAGTTTCTATGACACCTAAAGCCTAAGTTATCAATTTTTTTGTTAGTATAAGGACTATAAGAGCTCTATATATTAGATATAAAATTGGGACGGGAAGTTAAAACAGTTAAAATATATGTGTGGAAATTAAATAACCTAGTTAAATAAGACGGGGCTTAAGCTGGAGTAAGAAATAGAGGTGGTACTGTATCCTTTTTGGTATTTTAATGTTTCTACTATAATGCTGAAATGTAAATTTTGTTTTAAAACTCAGAATCTCATGTAAAGCAATCCAATGGGAACACATTTACAGAGAAAACTTGTTTTCATTTTGTAGAAGTACACCGTGGTTCTTTCCCTTTTTTGACTGCGGGGAATGAGTGTCTATGCACAAAAAATAAATTATGCTGCTAGAGACTATATATAGCAAAAGATTTATTTAAGGTATGCTTTGAAAAGTGTACATGAAATGCTGAGAAGGCGAATAGCTATAAAATGGCTTAGCTCCTTCTCACAAGAAATTATACATCTTGTAAATTTAGTATACCTGCTGGTGTCTGTTTACAGTTTATATTTAGCTTTTCAAAGACCAAAAAAAGATGTTTTTGATCTCCTAACATTGGCAATTATCTCTAATTATAGGAAGAGTTTTCTCTGTGTGTGAAACAGCCCACATTGTTTTTTTTTTTTTTTCTGTTGGTTGCATACTTTAACTTGCATTGTGCTTCCAAGCATCTGTTGGATTTAGATCATTAGCATCTCCACCAATATAGCAGTCAATGAGACCACAAGAGTGTTTGCCTGCTGATAACCATGAGGAGAAAAAAACCCACAAAGTCATCTCTTTTCCCATTTCTAGTTAGGATGCTATCAGTGAAACTTAGCTCAATGTTCAGTCACGGAATATACACTGTTACAAAGCAAAACATGCAAAGTCAAGTTCAAGATGAATTCCTATAGAGTCTGGATGTGTTTTCTCCTGATATGCTACTCTGAAAATTATAAAAAATGTTATTTGGGTTATGTTTTTGTTCAGCAGATGCGTATTCCATCGACGCATCAAAATCCAGGAAATACAAATATTTCGTCATCTCAGAAACGACTAGAGTTTTTCAGAGCAGTAAAAAGAAAGATTCCAGAGTTTACTAAAGTAGGGTTGAGAGGCATAAGAGTAGCTAGTCAGGGATTGGGTGGGACATCCCACCATCAATCTCACAATTTAGCCTCAATTAAACTCAAAGAAACTGACAAATAAGGCTACATCAACTTACCTCTCCCATGGCTTCTCCACTATAGTGCCTGGGCCTAAATTTTCTCTGTATTCCAAGGTTTACAACACCATTTGTTCTGGCTTGGTATTGCTGCTATAACTCAAAACAGAACCATATTACTACATCTTGAAGGACTAACACTTTTTTAGGTGTAAACACTCAAAATAAAAATATACATTTCACAAAAAATAAATGAACCATTAAGATACCCTTTTGGTAAACTGTCTTCTAACCATCAGGTTGACTTGGTTATGTATACTCTCCTGTGTGGTGGAATTATTGCGTTAACAGCTGCATTCATTCATGCCTTCTATCCATGCTCTACAATGCTTTCCAACTCTGGCACTGGGCTTGACAACGTGTTTTGCTTTGATCAAAAGCATGTTTACAAATATGATGCAAGAAGTTTTAAAGGCACTTGTGTTTTTCTGCTTGCTGTTTTTGCCCTCTGTCATCACCATGAGTAAGTCTTGCCTGGGCTAGCTTGCTACAGGATGAGACACATGGAACAAAACTGAGCTGCCTCAATTGTCCTAGTCAAGGCTATCCTAAAATGATTCCACAGCCAGTTAACCTCCAGAAGTGCAGATGATCCCAACCAAGATCAGCAGAGCTACCTAGCCAACTTGTAGCTTACCACAGATGGACAAGTTCAGTCAAGATATGTTGAGTCCAGTCCAGATCAACTTATCACTGTAGACTCATGAGCTAAACTCACGTTTATTTTTGTTTGACACTGAAGTTTTATGGCTGTTTGTTATACATTATTATTGTGGCAATGGATACAGTTCGTATGAAGACAATATGAATCATGCTCAGAAGACTTCCTGCATCCTTAAATCTCCATCTGCAGTCAAGGCAACTAGTCTTTACAGGGGCTTGGTATGAATTTTAAAAATGTGTAGACGTTGCTGCATGAATATGGCACAGGAGCCTTCACTCTTGGCTTCTCACACATCCCTGGAAAGATGAGCTGCATATACCACAAATGACATTCATACTCTACACTCACTCACACTGCCCTCCCCAACCTCAGTTAAGATGACTCTGTCAATTCTGAGACAGGTGGTGGTAGGCCTTATGTCTTCAACAGCTGCTGGCAGATAAGAGAAAGTATGTCAGGGAATGTCTAGAGCAGAGTCTGGATGGAATGTAGCTGTGTGTACATATGTATATGTTAATTGGTAACTCTGTGTGTGTGTGTGCACTTTCTGGAGTGTGCATAGTATCCTGTGCAAATGAGAGTTTATGTAGGAGTAGGGTCACTCTCTCTGCTGCTCCAGAATTCTGGTGGAAGAACCATGAATCTCCATGTCTTCATTCTCATTTAATTCAGAGTAAGTCTGTGATGTGAATTGTGCCCTATAAATGTGGAAGCCCTAAGCGATATACAAATTGAGAGACTAGTGTATAGCAGGCTACTTGTGAATCCTATGATTTCATAATTGGTGAAGTATTCTTCAGTGGAACGTGCTTAATTTTTTCTTTTCTTCATTCTGCATGGATTTATTAATCCTCTATTGTGTATCCTGGAGGTACAAAGATAAATAAGGCACCCTCTCAGCCCTCAAGGGTTTCAATGTCTAATCAAGACGCAAATGCACAAAAATATTTTTGTGTAGTGTTATAAGTGGTCATTTTCAATAATGATCAAGGTGCTGTGGAGAAACAAAGTGAACAATTATGTTTGGCATGGGAGTACAGGTAGAGTTCATAGAAGGCTTCACAGAATATACATTTTAAAAATGAGTAGGTTCCATAGAAGTTCTTTAGGAAGACAAAAGAAAGGGGAGAAAAGCTCCTGGAGAAAGGGAACAAGAAGATTATTTGAAGAGCTGCACAGAGATACGACTTCACTAATTTGAAGATCAGTAAATTCAATGGCAACATGAGTCAGGGCTTAACAAATGATAAGGAAGAAGGAGTAGGAAGCTACGGGAACATAGAGGATTAAGGGAGATATGAAAAGGAGGTTTGACTTTATCCTATAAGCCATGGATAAATATATAAGACAGAGAAGTATAAAGATCAGATTTCCATGTTAGAAATGTCACTCCAGTAGCAGTATTGTGGAGTATGGGCCTGGAGGGAGAGTTCTGGTTTCTAATAGGTGAAGGTGGTGAATAAATAATAACTATCAGCTTAAAAAATAGACTAACCAATTATTTTACCAGCAGAATGAGTTTATTCGGGAATAGCGGAGACTTGCAATTCAAGACAAGCAGGCTATGGGGAATCACAGGCAAGTCTGAAGAGACAAAGAGAAGGTGAGCTTTTATTAAGTTTTAGGAGGATATTGGGGTGGATTGTTCTAAATAAAGTTCATTGGAGAAGATCAAGAGTTCAAGGTTGTGGAAGTTTCTTAACGGCTGCAAGCAGTGCTTAGTGTGTAGTGGCTAGGGCAGGGAGCAATCTTCCTTCCTTTTCTTAAAAGCAGGAGATAAAATTTCTATATGAAAAATGTCCTCCCTTGTCGAAATAATTCTTATCTTCTTTATTCCTGCTGGTTATGTAGGCTGCAACGAGTGGTAGGTTCATGAGAGCTCCCCCTTCAGGGCTTCCTGACTTCATTTTTTTTTTTTTTCATTTCTTTTTTTTTTTTCAGGTGTACATCGTAATATATTTCGAATTCTGTGTAGATTACATCATGTTCACCACCCAAAGACTAATTATAGTCCCTCACCACATATGTGAACCTAATCACTCCTTTCATCCTCCCCACTCCCCCCTTCCCCCATGGTAACCACCAATACATTCTCTGTTGCTGTGTGTTTGTTTGTCATTGTGTTTATCTTCTACTTATGAGTGAGATCATATGGTATTTGACTTTTTCCCTCTGACTTACTTCACTTAGCATAATACCCTCAAGGTCCATCCATGTTGTTATAAATGGCTGGATTTCATCATTTCTTATGACTGAATAGTATTCCATTATGTATATATACCACATCTTCTTTATCCATTTGCCCCTTGATGGACACCTTGTTGCTTCCAAGTCTTGGCTATTGTGAATAATGCTGCAATGAATGAATGCAAAAGGATACCTGACTTCGTTTTAAATGAGATTTCCTTTATTTTCACATGACCCACATATTTCTGACATTTAGAACAAAGATTAGTCTGGAAATAAAGACTTAGGGGTTGTTAGCCTATAACAGAGAAAGGAAATCATAATCATCAATGATACTGCCTCAGAAAAGAAGGATGAAGAGAAAGGGATGCAAACCATGGTATCTGGGAACACAAGTATTTAAAAAGAAGTGGAGGAGTAGAGGAACCCCAAAAGACCTAAGTCAGAGAGATGGGAGGATTTCAGAGACTGCTATTTATGAAATTTGCAGGAGAGGACATCAAGAATATGGGAAACTGAGCACTGTTTTATGGTAAAAGAGAAGTCACATAAAAAGTAAGACGTGGTCTTTGGATTTGAAAATTAGCACTCCATTGTTGACCTTATTCTGGTTCTGAGGACTTTTGTCAGCATTCAAAACCTTCTGTTCAGTCAGCATTAGTAATAGCTTCAAATTTCTTGTCAACTTCAGTCAATTTGTCTTTCTCTTAATTGGTATAACTGTAACTAGAATTTTAAAACAGTTTATGATAATCCATTTTAATTACTTGATTTGAGGGTACAGCATGCAAGAATTCAACATTATTCATGTGACTCACCAAACAGTTTGTTTCTTTAATTTATACAAATTGTCTACAATCTCTGATGTCCGTATATGTCCAAATTTGAGTTGTTGCTGTCTGTCTCTTTTCCCTAACTACCCTTTCTAGCTACCCCAATAGCCTCAATTTTTTCTGGGCAGGTGTCTTATATCAGGTTAACTCAAATAGACCTCGAGATAAGGATTATTGTTCAAGTAATTTATTAATAAAGAGTGCCCAGGGGAAAAATGTAAGGTAGAAGGGAAAGCAGGACTGGCAATAGGAGGAAGCCAAACAAGGGCGAAATATCAGGTGAAGTCCTACAGAGGGCTCCTTCAATCTTATCTCATGGTGGGACTCTGGCTGGTGGAAGCAAAAGCACACAGAAGAGGGAGGCACAAGAATGGACAAAGGGATCCAAGGGGTCTAGGTCAAACATCAACATTACCCTTACATGAGGGATCTCGTGTTATGTTTATATCTCTAGCACCCAGTTCAGGTCCCATCCTAAAGACCCCTAGGAGCAGCAATATCAGTGCTGCTCCTGGTAGATTCTCATCCAGCATCCCGTCTTCTATGACTTTGAATTCCAAAGCGCCATTCCTTAATTCAACCTGAGTTTTTCTTCATCACCTGCTGTTGCTGAAGCTCTGATTCTCTCCAGAACCTTAGCCACCACTCTTCTACCGCCTCTTGAAGTATTTCTTGGGCTTCCTTTAAGAATGTAAGTCTCTATTGGCCATAAGGAGTCTGTACCTCCTGAATTCTATTGAGACCTAGAAGCTGTCTCTACCCAATCAAAGCCACTGACACCAATGTCTGCTTTCCCAGAGTCTAGTTACACTCTTCTTTAGCCAGGTGAAAATTAGTCCACTCCAATTAAATTTATGGGCTTTTGTAATTATTCCTGAGTACCTACGGTGTGCCTGCAAGGTTGTTGCATTGTGAAGATGAATAGAATAGTCTCTATTCACAAGCTTGTAGTCCGCTCTTGAATTGAGAAATGTAATTATTCAGTTAAAGAATAATGTAATTGCACATGTATGTGTATATACACACACGCATACAGTGTGGTTTGAGAATGTGGAAGAGTGAGAACTTAATTCTTCTTAATAAACAATAAGCATGGAAGGTTTTAGAGGAGATTAGTAATTTCACTAAAGCCTGAGGATGAGTAAGTTGGGAAAAGCATTTGCAGAAATGAGATAATTTGTTCAAATGCACAAAGGGAAGGAAAAGAAAAAGGTTATAGAGGACTGAAACCACTTTATTATGGCTAGAATATTCTTTGGATGTAATTAGGTCTCCTCCAAGGCACTCTTCCTCTTAAATCTCTGAAGCGTAGGCTGCTTATTTTTTCACAGTCCACAAAACTCACTCTTCTCAATGTCACTTCCCCATCATTATTATTCTGTCTTCTGAGAACAAATCCTGCTCCTTGCTAACACCTACTAACCACCTCACTCTCCCCTCATGTTGAGATTTTGACCCTGGGTCACAACCTCCCTCTCATTTTCTAGGTTTGTGATCATTCTGGGAAAGTTTAAAGATCATGTGCTTATCCACACAGCACACTGGTCTCTCAGCTATTGATCAACGTCAAGAATCTTTCTTTCTTATGAAATCTACTAATTTCAAGAATAATAACTGCCTCAATTGTGGGAATCTTATTTCTCAGGCTGTAGCAGAGACATCAATTTATTTTCCTTCATTGTCCTTGGCTTCTACTCAGAAAATTTATTTCATCCTAGAGTGTCTTCAATTTTGGCGTCAGGTCATGTGACCCTATCCTTTCTGACTATCACTTTTTTGAATGTGGATAAACTAGCTCAAAGCCAAGCAATCCATTGCCAACCAGCAGACAAGCAGAATCTCTAGTTAAGGGACAGTCATTACAATGCTGGAAGACATTGAACACCTGAACTGAAAGATCTGGTAAAGTAAGATCCAGAATCAGTATATGGCAAGGCAAAAAATGTGTACATGTCAAAATTATGAAGGAGCAAACATTGAAAGCTTTTCGGACATGAGCAACATTCAGAGTGGACAATGGAACAGATATAATAAAGAACCATGGATGAAAAACTCTATGGTCAGAAAGAGTAACAGAAACTGAGAGAATACATCTTTGATGATTTTCTATTCCTGTGAGGCTCAGTTATATTTTCTGCAATTTTCTATTCAGTGAGATTCTCCTATATTTTTATAATAAACTCTTTGTTTAGTTGAACTTGCCTGAGTGTACTTCTGCATTTTCCTCAAAATGATCTCTAATACAGACGCTATCTCTGTTTGTTTCTATCATTCTACCCAGGGTTGTGAAATACACATGTAAGTGATCCAGGGGCTTCCCCGTTCTCATTTGTGCTGAGGGAAATCAATCAAAATCAATTGTGGAATTTCAGCCTTACAACTCCTGAACAAATTTATTTTTTCTTGTTGACTTTTAAAACTAAGGAGTGAGATTTATCCTTTTGGTCATTTAGAGAGTAAAATTGTCATCATGGAAAAGTTTAACTATAAATAATTGTTCTTCAACTAATGTAATGACTTCATGTTTTGCAAGAGTGTCTGATATATGAGAGTGCTAAATTGTGATACCAATAATGCAATTTCAGGTTTATGATATAAAGATAATGTAATGGGAAAATATCTTCTCATTTTATTTCAAAACAGGAAATAACATTTATAGAAAAGTTTATCAAATATTTGATATTGTAAAACAGGGGTTGGCAAACTATGACCTGCAGATCAAATTCAGCCTGCTTTCTTTTTCTTTCTTTCTTTTTTTTTTTTTTTGATGGGGAAGATTGGCCCTGAGCTAAAATCTGTTGGTAATCTTCCTCTTTTTTCTTGAGGAAGATTGTTGCTCAGCTAACACCTGTGCCAATCTTCTTCTATTTGTATGTGGGATACCGTCACAGCATGGCTTGATGAGTGGTGTGTAGGTTTGTGCCTGGGATCCAAACCTGCAAAACCCAGGCCACTGAAGTGGAGCCCATGAATCCAGCCACCACACCGCCTGGCCAGCCCTAGCCTGCTCTATTTTTGTAAATAAGGTTTTATTGGACCTACAGCCACACACATTCTATGTTTTGTCTATGGCTGCTCTCATGCTAAAATGGCAGAGTTGAGTAATTGCAACAGTGACCATATGGCCTGCAAAATCTAAAATATTTCCTATTTAGTTCTTTATGGAAAAAAAGTGTTGCTTACCCCTGTTGTAGAAATAGAGGGCACATTATTTACCAACTTAACAGCCTAAACATCAGCTAGGAAACTTATGTGGGGCTTAAATTTCTGAATGTTTTCTGGGTTATGCATTCACAAAATGCTCAACCTTCTTCTACAGGATAACTGGAATACCTTTTTTTTTCTGCACAGAATCATGATAAACAGGGAAGAATTGATTGGTGATTTTTAAAACAAAGCATCTTTAATAAAAATGATAAATAGCTGGTATTTTATTATCTAGAATGAATAAAGTTAACAAAACCAAGAAATCAGTTCAAAGAAATAGAATTCATCAGGGAAATTAAGAAACAGAAAAAATGAGATTGTATTTAAAAGTATAAGGTGGCTTCAAAGAAGTTAACTAGGAAAAATAATAAAATAAAAATGATCTAAAATTCAAATGGTGGTGTCAGTTGAATGGAAAGTAGGCTAGGCTATTAAAAAGGAGAACAAAGATATTTCACAATTAAAATTAAGGTCAACTTGTTTAAAAATACAAAGTTGTGAAACTGAAGAGACAAACTAAAATACGGACTTTGGTTTCTCAAATCACAAATAGCACCGAAAAAGAAAATATCCATTGCAGAAAACGTATGTTAACACGCTGCTAAATACAGAACACTATCATTATATATAATAAGCTGAAAGAACAGTTCTTCAAGCACGACATATTGCAGTGCTCTCCTAATTGTTCTCTTTGCCTCCAGACTCCCTGTCCTCCAACATACAAACTATATGTTTGCCATTTCTTTTTCACATCACTCTCCTCAATCAAAACCTTCAGTGATTTCCCTTTGGACCATGGTATTTTAGAGCTGAAAGCGTAAGTGCCATCAAGTACACTAACTGTGTCTTACACGTGAGGGCAAGGAGAAACGTCAGGTGAAATAGTCTGCCTATGTGATATACCTGAACAATAGATGTACAGGTTGAACCCCTGACAACCAGATCAGTGTTTTCCTACTACAGTGAGCTTTCTGGAATACAGTTTTCTTTGATCCTTACTTTCACTGATCTGTTACTTGAAAATACTGCTCTCAATAGGCTAGTTTTCTGGTTTGTTCCTTTGACTTCATGTTTGGCTTTAAGATTCATGTCCAATCTCTGTTTTTCTGCATTCTACCTTTCTTTCAAGATAATGAGAAACGATGAAGAGCTTTGCACAACGCCTATTATATAGAGAGCGCTGGAAAAGTTAACTATTTTTAAAGGCAAAATATAAAGCACCTTTCTTCCTCTGTGAAGCTTGATTATCTCCCTTCTCTCTGAGTTTCTTTAGAACATGTGGCCTCATGTACTCATTTGACTTTTGGCACCTGCTTCCCTGTATTGCACTTTATTTTTCTCTGTGCTTGTAAGTGTGATGTTACTCAAATATATTGTGAGCCCTTAAGGGCGAAGATGATCGGTAACATTCTGAACATAATAGTTGCTCAATAAATGCTTATTGAACACAACAGAGATTAAAAGCATAGTTTTAAACTCCATAATTACCACCACACAGTCAGCTGTGACAGTTTGATAATGAATTGGAATATAGAAGAATTACCCAAAGAACACTCTAAGAATATGTGTTTATCTATATAAAAATTTTAATCTTTATAAGTGTATTTGAGAGTAAACAAAACCGTAAAAATGAAATCTGCTTATTAGGTTAGAATATTATTTGTAATATATGTGTGTTAGTGCATTGGAGCTCAGCTTCAACTTTTAAAATAAAATATAGGCTAATTTTAAGTAAGATTAATAACGCTCATATTTTATGAAAAATATAAAATTTACACTAGAGTTAAATTATTAACTCTATTGTTAATAATTATTTTGAAGTTATTTTGAAGCCCCAACTTAAGAAACAGATCAGATCAGAAGAAAGAACAGCAAGTCAGAGAGCAGCACATAATGAAAAATATTCAGTGTGATCTAGTCCCACCACACTTAGAGGTCAGGATCATCATCTAGGCTTTGTGGTTAAATAAAACTTCTGGATCCTTTAGCCCATTTAAGCCACAATTTCAAATGTCTACATTTAAACGTAATTAAAATTAAGTCTAAAGTAAACATATACACTTGTATGTAAACAACCAATAAAGTCCTTGTATAAACATGAACATATTTTGCACACACAATTTCAACTGAAAGAGAGAGCAAGGTGATAACTTCAGAAACACAGAGAACACACACTTCTAAAATCCTGCTAATTCTAAATAAATCCTAATTATAATGTATATATTAAATGTTTTGTCTTGCCTATCATAAAACCTTAATATTTGAGATTATTCCCAGTATTCCACTCAATATTAGAGAAAGGGTAAAGGTAACAGGTAACTATTTCTGAAATATTATTAGTAAAATAAAATGTAAATATAATATTAGGATCTTAACTGACCCCTCCATTCAACCAAAATTTGAGTATTTTTAAAAAGTACTGTTTTCATTTCCTAATCATTTTTACTCTTTAGACTTAATATTTTGACTTTTTTTTTCTTCTTTTCTTTCTTTTTTTTTCCCCGAGGAAGATTAGCCCTGAGCTAACACCTGCTGCCAATCCTCCTCTTTTTTCTGTGGAAGACTGGCCCTGAGCTAACATCCATGCCCATCTTCCTCTACTTTATATGTGGGATGCCTGCCACAGCATGGCTTGCCAAGTGGTGCCATGTCTGCACCCGGGATCTGAACAGGTGAACCCTGGGCCGCGAAAGCAGAACGTGTGCACTTAACCACTGCACCACCGGGCCGGCCCCTATTTCAACTTTTTAACAAGAGTGAACTATATAATATTTGGTAAATTATCATTAACTCATTGTCTCATCTTTTATTTTTGGTCTTGGGTTTGTATACTATAATTTATTCCATTGGGATACCCTATATATATCTGGGTTTTATATTATAAATATCAACTTTGATGTTTTAACACAAAATGTTATAGGACACCTCTGAAATATTAGTAGGAATAATTGGCTTAATGCCTCACCCCAAAATGAAACATTTTAATAATTGTTTGTAATAACTGTTCTCTTAAATATATAAAATTAGACATGTTCTTAGAGTTCGTCTAAATCAATTACCTCCATATCCAGGCAGCTCTGAAACTTCAAGAATGAGCAAGAATGTTGGGTGCAGAAGATGGAAGTGTCATAAGGGTTGATCGTGGGCTTTAGGCCAATAGAAAACACAGTGAAAACAGAAGGTAATAGGAAGTAGTTGAAGGCCTGAAGTTCGTGCTGAGAGCCAGGAGAATGTTCAGAAAAGATAGGAAAATGGAAAATGTCAAAGAATGTTGATATAAATTATCACTGAATAAACTATGGTACTTCTGTTTCACCACCATGGCAGACATTGTTTGTGTCTAATTATATATGCATTCCCAGTCCCTACCACGACTTTTCCTAGTGATAGATGCCACATCCAAAAATAGAGGCTAACTATGCTGGATACTTGTTTCCTCAGTCTTTCTTGCAGTTATAAATGGGCATGCCTAACAATCCTGACCAGAGACTCGAGGAAGAGGCTGCTGGAGGCATTCTCGAGAGAAAAACTCTCCCCATTAAAAGGTGATTTGTGAGGCAAAACTGTTCTTTGGGACAGATGCTTCAAAATGTGGCAGCCATCTTGTGAGCATAAGAAAAGACTGAGGCAGACAGCCAATGTGTCAAGTAAGGTAGTCCAAAGGATGATCCAAGACTGTATTTCTGAAGTCATAACTGAGCTAAGCTAATACTACATCTTCTTGTCATATGAGATTGTAGTAAACATCTGCACTAACTTCAGTATAATCCTATCCTATGTTTTGGGAAGGAATTTTGGAGAAAGTTGAGTAAAAGTCATACAAAGATTTATCTGCCTCAAGCATTTGAGTCACTCTCTTTATCTCTGGGACTAATCAGGGACCCAGGAGTTGAGGATCAAGAATTCTGAGTAATAAAATTAGGAGAGTAATGGAGATTGAGATGGGTTGTTGCATGAAGGGGGGGAAACGTCTCTTAAACATAGACTCACAAGAAGGAAAAATTTATTTTCAAGCATTTTTTTCCTCAAATGTGAGGGAAGGATATATTAACAAGTCTCTAGCAATTAGGGATGAGTAATTTAAAATTAATTGTATCCTACTGCCTCTAGTTCAGTGTGTAAAATGTCATCGATGGTCTGTTTACTATGTTCTCTTTAGTAACTCACTTTAGTGAATGTGAATATGTTAATTACGAATTACATAGATTCAAACCCAAGCTCCATCATCCATCCCAACCCACTCTATTCCTTCGTTTCTACATTAAATCTCGAGTTTTTAAATCATGAGCTTACTTACACAAGAGTTTTTAGGAATATAACCCCCACAGCTTCGTTGTTCTTAATTTTTCTTGTAGAAAATTCAGCATGTCTTTTATTTTTATTATTTCTGTCTGTATTTTTTATGTTTAAATCTGTTTAATTAAAATTCTAGAAGAAAAGACCAATCGTCTTCTTACACCATAGACTTCCCCTGGTGACAAAGCCAGTGTAATAAGTATAATGACTACTTAAGTTATTTATTAGTAATGCTGATTATTTTAAGGATACTAATCTAATTATCTATTGTAATTTTGCTTTATCGTGTTTGGCAACACTTTTAACATTAGAAACTAACAATGTGTTTTATTCCCTATATGCCTAGATTAATGATGTGTTAATTCCCAGTATTAGTTTTCTATTCTTGCTGTAAGAAATTAACCACAAACTTAGTGGCTTAAAACAACACAAATTCATTATCTTACAATTCTGTGGGTCAGAAGTCCATGTCTCTCACTGGGCTAAAATCAAGCTGTCAATGAGGCTACATTCCTTTCTAGGGGATCTAAGGGAAAATCATTTCTGTGCTCTTTCCTGCATCTAGAGGCCACTCACATTCCTTGGTTCTTGAACCTTTCCTCCAAGATGCAACATTGCATCTCTCTGTGCCTTTCTTCCCATCTTGCTCTGGCTTCCTCTCCTGCCTTCCTCTTCTACTTGTAAGAGCTCTTGTGATTAAATTGGGCCCAGATGGATAACCCAGAATGATTTCTTTATTTTAAAGTCAGCTGATTAGTAATCTTAATTTTATATGCAACCTTAATTCCCCTTTTGCCATGTAATCTAACATATTCACAGGTTCCAGGAATTAGGATGTGGACATCATTTGCAGGCCATTATTATGCACCTACCACTTTCCTCATAAGCCTAAAGGTCTTTTTGATATATTTTTGAGGGGGGGGGGGTCTTCATTAATAGCAAAAGACAGATTTTTCTCAAAAACTCTAAAGAGAAACTTGAAACAAAACAAGATTGAATGAAAAAGTCATGCTCTTGAGTAGGAAAATTTACTATTGTAAAATGTGTTTTTTATAAGTTTATCTGTAAACATACCATTCTCTCAATTATTTGAGAATTTATAAAATAGTCTGAAAACAAAAACAAAAATAAAAACAAGCAGGTGTGTCAAGGGGGATTCCAAAGCAAAGAAGTAAAGAAGGAAGGAAGGTGAATGGCAAATATTCAGCTATTGACTAAAATGTGTTTAAAATCTTAATGGTAATGTTATTGTGTATACACACACATGCACACATGCATGCTAGGGTCACTAACAGACCTTCTCATACACATTTTGGTTACTGGTAAATTGGTGTGACCTTTTTGCAGGGCGATTTGGCAATATATATTAAAATGTAATAAGCATGTAATATTTTATCTTGTATTCCTATTGGAAGGAATTTATTCTGGAGAAAAGTTCACACAAGTTCTAAGAGATATATATTTATTTCTTATAAAATCACAGAAAACAAACTAATTACTAGTAAATGACTAAATAAATCATATCACATTCATTCAATAGAGTATTAGATACAGATTAAGAAGAATTAAGTACATTTTCACGTGCTAGAATGTAAAGACATGCAACATATCTTAAGTAAAAAATAGAAACGGTAAAATAATATGTATAGAGTAATTCAATTTTAATTTAAAATTTTTAATTATCTGAGGTTTTCTAATTCAGATATAGGCTTAACATCCCTTAGATTTCACTCAGATCTGAGAAATACCAATTTTCATTTCTCCCCTGAGTGAGCTGAATGCTGGCAGATCTAACTCTATGTGAAAAAGGCTGATATCTTCTCTTATCATTGCTGCAGTGCAGAATGGGGAATTTCAAGGCCCTCACTTAAAGCACACAGCTTCCATAGAAGCTAGAAAATAATGAGCACTGGACTCTATACTGTCCTTAGACACAAAGCCACTTCACACCACCTGGCTGCAGGCCAAATTGCCTCAACATCAAAAGTGGATTCTTGAGTGGACACATTAAGGTTGAGCATGTTGGCTCTGTTCTGTGATGAATGTCCCATGGGGTGAGTCTGAAATATGCCTTATTGAATCCACTGTTATTAATGAATCCATTTCCATGATTATGATATCAACCTGCAAAGGCTAAACACCCAGATCAGTTTTTTTTTTTATTTTTAATAAAATGTAATGTGGATATAGCCACTTTGGAAGACAGTTTGGCTATTACTTAGAAAGCTAAAAATAGTCTGCCTTTTGATCCAGCAATCAGGTACCTAGGTATTTACCTAACTGATTTGAAAACTTATGTCCATGCAAACACCTGCACGTGAATGTGTATAGCAGCTTTATTTATAATCACCAAAAACTTGAAGCAACCTAGATGTCCTTCAAAAAGAGAATGGATAAATAAAACGTTGTCCATCCATATAGTGGAATACTATTTAGTGATAAAAAGACATGAGTTAGCAATGCAAACAAAGACATGGATGAATCATAAAGGCATATTATTAGTAGAAAACAAACAGTTGGAAAAGCTACATACTATAGGAGTCCACTTATATTACGTTCTGGAAAAGGCAAAGCTGTAGAGACAATAAACAGTACAGTACTTGCCACCAGAGGTTTGGAGAGGAAAGAGGATTGAATAGGTGAAGCACAGAAGATGTTTTAGGTTGGTGAAACTAGTCTGTATGACACTGTAGTGGTGGATCATAACATTGTGCATTTGACAAATCCCACAGAATTTTATAGAACAAAGAGTGAACTTTAATGTATGAAAATTTTTAAAAAATAATTTAAGAGGTCAGGGGAAATTCAGAAAGAGATGCATACTGTGACAAAAGAATCTGTATTATAAATATATGAAAGGACCTCTGAAGACGTGGTGGGGAGAGATTGCTGACCTAAGTAGCTTTGGAAATGAGTGGAGACTGTAAGACTAAAGGCAAAAGGAATTGTGCATAAACACTTTCCTCTAGTTGATGAAGCTGTTTTCCCTGGGATAACGGTTAACATTTCTGAAACCACTAGACATGTATAGTGGAATTGAACAATTAAATAAATAGTTGGTAGAAAGGGGTACACTAATTTTTTGCTATTTGAGAGAAGCTACAGATAAATAATACAGAAAGGCTAGAATAATCCATTTGATAATGGATTAGAGTTGGAGACATTACTATGAACTCATGTTTAATTTACTATAGATACAAATTAATATATATAGAAATATTTATAGATATGTATATACACACATTTTAGTACACACACATATATTTTCTTGCTCTTTAAGTGGAAGAGAGCCTAGAAATAACACCACCCCTGGAGGAATAAGCACACACGATGCCCAAATCTTGATTTCTAATACCATCTCCCAAGAAAAGGAACCAGGGCTCCTTGGAGAAATGGCGATTCTAGGACTAAGACAAGGAAAATAAAAGATGAACCTGGAGCATCTTGTAGTGCTATAAAATAAGAAAACGCTAAAAAAAAAAAACCACAACAATGGGGTTATGTTAAAGTAATATAGGAGCCAACTGAAAGAGCTCCCAATAGCCAAGTAGGAACAATTTGAACAAAATAAACAATGCAGTATTGGATTATAACTCAAAGTATAAAAAAGTGACCATATTGAAATAAATGACTGAATGAACAAATAAATGGGAGAGAATAGACAAATATCCCGTGCAGAAAAATTCCAAATAATTTTTATAGAATTTTTTCCTCTCAAAGAGATGCCATATAACTTCCAATCCCTTAAGAATGGGCTGTGCATTAGTGACTTCCTTCCAAAAAATACAGTATGCATAGGGAGAAAAAAAGAATATAGTGGAGGCACCTGACAAACACTATTTCAGCCAGGTCAACATCAACAATGATAAAGCGTTATGATAGCATGAACCCTTGATATGATGTGATTAGAATGATACGTTACCCCTGCGGTATTCCTCCCCAAACCCGTAACTTGTCTGATCATAAGAAACACATCACTCAAAACCAAATTGAGGGATATTCTACAAAATACCTGATCAGTACTCTTCAAAACTGTCAAGGCCTAAGGAGACATAATGACTAAATGTAATGTGATGACTTGAATGGGATTCTGGAACATAAAAAGGGCATCAGGTAAAAACTAAGGAAATCTGAATAAAGTATGGACTTTAGTTAATAGTAATGTATCAATACTAATGGTAATAAATGTACCGTACTAATATTAAGAAGTCAATAATAGGGGAAACTAAATTTGGAGTATATGAAAACTCTCTGTACTGTTTTTGCAACTTTTCTGTAAATCTAAAATTATTCTAAACTAAAAAGTTGTATTGAAAAATACGTGATTCTTTCATATAGTTGGAATAGATGGAACATTAAAAATTGTGTGATCATTCTTGGCTTGTTTGGAATGGGTTATATTTGGGAAATTTTATACATATCAAGGTGGTGAAAATAGCTCTGGTACATATTTTGCAAGGATGACAGGTATAGCATTATATTAACAAGTTTTATGATCAAAATATAAATTTAAACAACTCAGTGGCTGGTGAGGACATTGGAAAATTCTTTTTCCCCCTCCCCTGCTGCAATCCCTCCCCCAACTCAGTGAATACCGTTGACACTTTTAGGTTATTTAGAAATGTAGGAGCTTCTTTTATTCAGTCTCTTTAACATTATGATCACTTTCTTGATCCCTACAATTAAATGGGCCCCTTATATAACTCTCTTCAAAATCTGTAAACAACAGAGATCACAATTTATCTTCTCTGTTCCCTCAAAATAATTGATTCTATTTAAAAATTTCATGGATGATTGTAATCTTTCATTATTCCCCTCATTGTCATGAGATTTACCCTGTCTTTATAGTCTCTTTTTGGAGCAAAAGTTACTTTCAGTATTCAATGGGAATTGTCTCCCAACTTTTCTGCTAGGCCATTAACTCAACCAATATATATGGAGCATCTCCTTTATGCCAGATGTTGACTTAGGCTTTGGGACATAGGAATGTACAAAATAGACAAAGTCTCTCCTTTCATGGAACTTGAATTCTGATGGGTGTGAAAGAGAAAGAGGGAAAGTACCAGACAAATAATAAATCACATGACATTGGATAATGATAAGTTCTATGAAGAAAAACAAGAGAACAAGACTCATAATGGGGTATGTGTTCTTTTAATATAGGATGTCAGAGAATGTCTCCTGATAAGGATAAATTAGGGAATATACTTGATACTAATAAGGTAGTGAGACATGTGGCTATATAGAAGAGTAGCTAATCAAAATCCCTGAACCAGCAACCTCAGCATGACTTGACAAGTTGGTAGGAATGCAAATCATTGCATCCTACCTTATAAACTAATGAATCAGAAACTCTGGGAGTGGGACCCAGCAATATGTGTCTTAACAAGCTCTCCATGTGCTTCTAATGCAGCTACAGTTTGAGAATCACTGGTGTAAGGGAAAATCATTTCACATGGAAATAACAGCAAGTACAAAGGCACTGAGAATGGAGTATGCTTATTTTGTTTGAGAAACCACAGGAGAGCAAAGGTGGCTGAAGCAGAGTGAGGGAGGGGGAGAGAGCAATAAAAATTAGGAGATGAAAGTAGAGATTAGTGTGGGGCTTAGGTAAGCAGACTGTATTGTGACTTGTAGACGTTGCTATAACCTTGGTTTGTATTCTGTGTTGGGCAAAGTGTGGAGAGTATTGAGCAGAGGAGTGACATGATCTGACTGATATTTGTGGAAGATCTCTCTCTATTGTGTGGGTAGTAGACTATAGGCATGACAGAGGAAAGGTAGATAAGAGAAGTTTTTGCATTAATCCAGCTTTTTAATTTAGATGGGCATACTGACTTAATAGCTTTGTTGTGATCATTGAAAGACTCATGACTGTTGTGGGGGACTGGAATTGGCCACCCCAAGATATGTCTCTTTGGCATCAAGATTATTTGAGGCTGATTGCTTTTGATAAACTGGGACAGGGAAGGAGGCTCTGAGGAATGGAACTTGCCCTTTGTTATGACACATTTACATTTGTAAGGTAAATCTCTATCTGTAAAAGTTGCTGCCCTCTCTGTACCAGGAAGAAGAAAGGAGATGAACTTCTCTCTAGAAACTCTTAATCAATGCCAAAGGCAAGGACTTAAATTTGCATTTTATTGTGCTTGTCTGGTAACCTCCTGCAACTGACTTCCTCCCCCTCCCAACATTGGCATTTCTTTAAGGATTAAGCATCTTTCCTTAGGCTAGGAACTGATTGCTGCGCCCACCTGTGACCACCCAGCTCAAGACAAGAGACTTGCCTCTGGCTACGCCCTCTGAGATAGCAGACCACTATCTGCTGTGTCCATCTAGCAGAGCACTACCTGCTGTGTCCATCAAGCGCTGTGCCCACAGGGCAAACTTGTGACTATTGTGGGAGGGACATTTCAATCATATGTGAAACACCCTGTTTGGGGGTATATAAGCACTCTGTGCACCCCACTTCTTTGGTGCCCTTTCTTCCTTCAGTAAGAAAGGCCCTGGGTCGTGGTTCCTCATAAAGCTTTGTTTAATTTTCTCTTGCTATTCTGTCTCATGTGAATTTAATTCATGTGTTCTCCAGCCAGATGAACCCACATTTGGAAAGAGGAAACGTCTTCCTCCCCTACACTGTCATACCACTTCTTCTTTCTTAAATGATTATTTATTTCAAAATCAAGTCTATTAGTGTTGGAGTAAACCCCTTGAGGTAAAGGAAAAACCAACCAATGCTTGCCTACTCTTATTCTTAAGAATATTTGAATAAAAGCAGTTTAGAAATTTACTATGTACAGAATATTCTTACTATAAAGTAAAATTCCTCTGAATTTTCCCCATTCACTTTTCTACTTAAATCTTCTTTAAATTCATATCAGATGACCCTTGTGTCACATGTTACAAATAATTGCTAATATCTGGTTCCCTGTCTTCTGAGGCCCATGTGAAAATTATTATACCCCATCTCTTTAAAGATTAACAACCATATGACTAGTTCTGCTTAATGAGAGTGAGCCAAGGTGGTATGTATCAGTGTGAGACACTTCAGCTTACCCCAGCCTCTTCCTTGGTGATCATGAAAACACTTCAGACAGATCATCCTTTAGCTTGGGTCCTTGACTAATAACATGAAATGCGTGAAATAATCACTTAAAAAATACTTATTGACAACTACAAGGCAATAGAAGCAGAACTAAGATTTGAACCTAGAAACATCTAACTCTAAAGCTAGAGCAGTTTTCTTTATGATACATATTTTCCCTTATTAGCAAAGACTTGTGGAATTGTATTCCCTACATACACTAGGGTAAAGAATATAGAGTATTGTCTTGGTTCTGCAATTAATGAGCTATACTATCTTAATGAAGACAGATTCCTACTTCTGTGCTTCCTTTCTTAAAAATTGAATGGAATGGACTAGATGGTGTTTAGAGGGGTTTTGGACCTGATGTGTGGGCCGTGGGGTTGAATAGAGCTAGGTTCATGTCATCGCTCCAGTATATTCCCAGCAAGTTTAGTTGATACTCCATTCCATCCTGTGCAAAATAGGCATTCTCAGTCTCTCTCTCTCTCTGTCCTAGATTTGTTGTATAACTTTAAATGAGATAATGTGTATAAAGCCAGTTACTACAACCTCACATTCTTTCAAATATCTATTATTTAACACCTATTTTGTGGCAGCACTATTCTAGACAATCGGGATAAAGTAGTGAATAATACATACAAAAATGCCTGTCTTCACAAAGCATAAAAAAAATGAGGACTATCAGTGCAAATTTCTATCCTTTTTCAAGATAGTGTTCCTTTCACGTACAAAAGTATGCTGTATTATCTCTCCTTTTCTTTCTCAGACCTTTCTATTTTTTATTAGTATGGAATTTTGTGCATGGTCAATTTTTTCATTAACATTTAAAGATAAAATGACACTATCATCTTTTTCACTTTATAATCTACTTATGGTATGGAAAATGGTTGATCTATTTTAAGACTGCATTTTGTAACCATGCAGCTAAGAAAATCTGGAGAGCCACAACATAATAATAAAAGCCTTTATCAAGAAGTGATTATTTCAAAACATTTTCCGACATTTGCTGTAACTATTCCTATATCTTTATCATCATCTTTACTGAACCATTTGAAATTAAATTGTAGATATGATGACATTACATCACAAATACTTCATCCTCTATCTCCTATGAATAAGGACATTCTCCTACATAAACCCTACACTAGTTATCACTCCAAATGAGTTTAACAATGATACAATAATTTTAGTCAACATACAGTTCACATTCAAATTTCCCCAAATTCTCTTTTACAAATTTTTGTTTCAGGTCCAAGATTCAATCAAGGATCACTTACTGCATTTGGTTGTCATGGCTCTTTAACTTCTCCTAATCTTGAAAATTCCCACCACTCTTTTTGTCTGGTGGTGGTGTCTTTTTGGTAGTGATATTTTGAAGAGTCCAGGTCAACTGTCTTGTAGAATACCCCACATTTTGATTTATATAAATGTTTCCTGATGATTAGATTCATGTTAAACATTGTTTTATAAGAATTCTATAAATGTAATGTTGTGTACTTCTCAGAAAACATGTAATGCCAGTTTCTACCATTATGGTTATGCTAGTTTGAAGATTGAATTAAGATGGTGTTTTCTAGAAGGGGAGTGATGTCAGCATCATGGCAGAGTGAGCTCTTCCCTTAGACTCTCCCTCCTAAGATACAATGAAAAGGATATTAATAAACCAACATTCATAGGACATTCACACAACAAAATATATGTCTGAGAGACCCATGCAGCCATATGTCTGATGGTGAAGGTGCTGGGCCCCCCCAGGAGGAAATGGAAAGAGGTAAGGGGATCTCCTCTCACTCTTTAGCAGTGACCTAGGCTGCAGGACAACACACACCTCTGAGAGGAGAAGGGGGAGAAGCAGCTCTCCATGGGAATACTTTCATTCTCTGAGTGGCCTACCAGCCACGGGAAAACTCCACAGAGGAGGCTAAGCAACTGTAGGGGTGTCTTCATCAATCCAGCACCCCAGGAGGGCAGAGAACAAGGGCAGAGCAAGAACACCCTTGAGATCATGCAGGTGAAAGAAAGCTCCACTCTCCCCGACCTGGGGCACTAGCTCAGCCAGTTGGCTATAACAAGGGAACTGCACCAGCACCTGTGCATACGTTTATAAAGTAGCAGTGGCAAGTGGGCAATTGCAGATGGGCCCTGTCAGCATAGATTCCAAAGGACAGGCACAAACACCAGGAATCATGGCAGGGTCAGAGTACACAGCTCCTGACACCCCTAAGTGGTGGCAAGTGGAATCTGTGACAAGATACTATCAATATGTGAAGACACAAATCCAACCCATCAAATAGTATGAAGAGGTATATTAATACTCCAGACCAGAAGGAAAATGACAAGTACTCATAAATCAATCCTGAAGGCACAGAAATTAACCATCTAAATGACAGAGAATTTGAAATAGCTATTATAAAAAAACTCAAAGAATTACAAGAAAAACCAGAAAGACGGTTCAATGAAGTCAGCAATAAAATTAATGAACAGAGGGAATTCTTCACAAAAGAGATTGAAAGCATAAAGAAAAACCAATCAGAAATGTTGGAGATGAAAAACACAATGAATGAGATAAATAAAAATCTGAAGTCCTTGATATTATGGAGGGCAGAATTAGCAGTGACCTAGGCTGCAGGACAACACACACCTCTGAACTCCTAATTACATCAATGTAAAAAGACCTTCTCCAAGGCATATATTAGTAAAACTGGAAAAAGTCAATGACAAAGAAAAAATATTAAGGGCAATGAGGCAAAAGAAAATAACTTACAAGGGAACGCCTATCAGGTATTCAGCAGATTTCTCAGCAGAAATGTTACAGGTTAGGAGAGAGTGGAATGATATACTCAAAATTCTGAAGGACAATAACTTTCACCCAGAATATTCTATCCAGCAAAAATATCCTTCAAATATGATGGAGAAATAGAAGCTTTCCCAGATAAACAAAAGCTGAGGGAGTTCATCGTCACAAGACCCCCCCCCCCCCGCCTACAAGAAATGATCAAGAAGGCCCTCAAAAAAAAGGTTTAGAAAACCTTGAGCAAGGAGACAAAGATGCAGACAAAGTCAGCAAATTGTAGCTATCAGAACAAATTAGCAAACAATTATAACATTAAAGATAAAGGGAAGGAAAACATAAAAAATAACTATAATCTCTTCATTTTAACCACAAACTCACAACGCAAAACGGAATAAGTTGTGACAACAATAGATTAGAAGGGGAAGAGGAATGGGATGGAACCTGCTTAGACTAAGGAAATAAGAATCCATCAGAAAATGGACTATCTTATCTGTGAGATTTTTTTATACAAACCACATGGTAACCACTAAAGAAATAATCAGAACAGAGATGTAAATCATAAATAAAGAGAAAAACAACATAGAGAACTACCAAACTGAATTGACAGTCAGAAATATATGGGACAAGAAACATGGGAAATACAGAACAACTGGAAAACAAGTGATAAAATGGTCCTATTAAGCCCTCATATATCAATAATCATTCTAAATGCAAACAGATTGAATTCTCCAATCAAAAGGCACAGAGTGGCTGGGTGGATTAAAAAATAAGATCCAAGAATATGCTGCCTCCAGGAAACACATCTCAGCTCTAAAGACAAACATATGCTCAGAGTGAAGGGATATAAGGTGATACTCCAAGCTAATGTGAAACAAAAGAAAGCAGGGGTTTCTATATTACCTCAGACAAAGTAGACTTCAAGATAAAAAAGGCAATGAGAGACAAAGAGGGGAAGTATATAATGATAAAAAGGACACTCCACCAAGAGAACATAACATTTATTAATATCTATGCACCCAACACAGGAGCACCAAAATATATAAAGCAGCTATTAACAAACCTAAAAGGAGATATTAACAGCAACACAATAATATCTCTTACATCAATGGGTACCTTAACATCCCACTTACATCAATAGGTAGATTATCCACACAGAAAGTCAACAAAGAAATAGTGGAATTAAATGAAAAACTAGACCAGATTGATTTAATAGATATATATATAGAACATTCCATTGCAAAACAGCAGAATACACATTCTTATCAAGTACACATGGAACTGTCTCAAAGATAGACCATGTGTTGGGGAACAAGGCAAGTCTCAATAAATTTAAGAAGATTTAAATCATATCAAGCATCTTTTCTGACCACAGTGGTATGAAACTAAGAATCAACTCCAAGAACAAAGCTGAGAAATTCACAAATATGTGGAGACTAAACAACGTACTACTGAATAACCAATGGATCATTGAAGAAACTAAAGGAGAAATCAAAAAATATCTGGAGACAAATTAAAATGAAAATATGGCATACCAACTCAAATGGGATTTAGCAAAAGCAATCCTAAGAGGGAAATCCATAGCAATACAGGCTCACCTTAACCAAGAAGAAAAATATCAAATAAAAAGTTTTAAACTATACCTAACAGAACTAGAAAAAGAAGAATAAACAAAGCCCAAAGTCAGCAGAATGAGAGAAATAATAAAAATTAAAGCAGAAATAAGTGAAATTGAAAACAAAAAAACAGTAGAAAGGATCGATGAAACTATGAGCTTGTTCTTTCAGAAGATAAACCAACTTGACAAACCCTTAGCCAGACTACCTAAGAAAACAAGAGAGAAGGCTCAAATAAATAAAATTAGAAACAAAAGAGGAGAAATCACGACGGATACCATGGAAATAAAAAGGATTATAAAAGAAATACTATGAAAACCTATATGCCAGCAAATTGGACAATCTAGAAGAAATGGATAAATTCTTAGGTTCATACACCTCCCAAAACTGAATCAAGAAGCAACAGAGAATCTGAGTAGGCCAATCACAGATAAAGAAAAATTGAAGAAGATGGAACACTTCCTAACACATCCTACAAGGCCAACATCACCCTGATCCCAAAGCCAGACAAGGACAACACAAAGAAGGAAAATTATAGGCCAATATTGCTGACGAATAATTGTAAATATTCTCAATAAAATATTGGCAAACTGAACACAGCAATACATTAAAAGGATCATACACCATGATTAAGTGAGATTTATACCAGGGACGCAGGGATGGTTCAACATCTGCAAATCAATCAATGTGATATACCACATTAACAAAACGAGGAAGAAAAATCACATGATCATCTCAATAGACACAGAGAAAGCATTTGACAAGATCCAACATCCATTTATGATAAAAACTTTCAATAAAATGGGTTTAAAAGGGGGACCAGCACAGTGACATAGTGATTATGTTCATGTGCTCCACTTCTACAGCCTGGGGCTCGCAGGTTTGGATCCAAGGATTGGGCCTACACACTGTTTGTCAAGCCATGCTGTGGCGATGTCCTATATACAAAATAAAGGAAGACTGGCATGGATATTAGCTCAGGGATAATCTTCCTCACAATAAATAAGTAAATAGGTATAGAAGGAAAGTGCCTCGACATAATAAAGGCCATATATGACAAACCCACAGCCAACATCATAGTCAACTGGGAAAAACTGAAAGCCATCCCTCTAAGAACAGAAACAAGACAATGTGCCCACTCTCGCCACTCTCAGTCAACATAGTACTGAAGATTTTCACCAGAGCAAAAAGTCAAGAAAAAGAAAGAAAGGGTCACCAAGTTGGCCATAAAGAAGTGAAACTCTTGCTGTTTGCAGACAACATGATTTGGTATACAGAAAATCCCTAAAGAATCCATCAGAAAACTATTAGAAATAATCAACAACTACATATAGCAAAGTTGCAGAGTACAAAGTCAACTTACAAAAATCATTGCACTTCTAAGCAGTAACGAACTAACAGAAAGTGACCTCAAGAATACAATCCCATTTACAATTGCAACAAAAAGAATAAAATACTAGAAATAAGCACGGAGGTGAAAGACCTATACAATGAAAACTATAAGACATTATTGAAAGAAATTGATGATGACATAATTAAATAGAAAGATACTCCATGCACATGGATTGGAAGAATAAACATAGTTAAAATGTCCATTCTACCTAAAGCAAACTACAGATTCAATGCAATCCCAGTCAGAATCCCAATGACATTATAGAACAAAGAATCCTAAGATGGTGTTTTCTAGCTCCTTTCGCTGTAGAGGTATTTTTATCCATCGTAATTAATTAGCAAATTGTGGCTTCATACTATGAGACCATATTAATATCCTGTCCTCCTACAACATTTCATCTAATGGTTTTAGCATCTGTTAATGATTCTTACCTAAATCAATAATTGTATTAGTGGTTGCAAAAGTCATTGTTGAATTATAATTGTACTATTACATGTGTATGTTTATTAGCTAGCATTTTTTGCAAAGAAGAGCTTTCTCTTATCTCATTTTTTATTTTATTACAATGGGCTCAGTGATTTCTTTTATTATTCAATATAATATTGAACATAGTATAAACCATTACCATTACTATTCTTTTTGATGTTCCAGTTGTCCCAGTTTAACCAGTAGGAGCCCTGTCAAGGCAACTTTTTTTCCCCTTTGGTGTGACCTAATGGAGTATTTTAAATGTTAATGTAAAACTTTATTTCTTAAAACATTAAAACATGTATTTCATTATTCCACTGGAAAAAATTATTTGTTCCCTTGATATTTCCACTAATTATTTAGAAATTATCATTCTAAGCATATTTCTCCATTTTATGCAACAGAATAAGTAGAGTGAAAAAAATTATTGAATCACTTCATGAATGATGAACTATTCCCAACAACCTGAACATAAAACATCTGTATCACAGCCGTTCTCAGCTGCATTTGTGTCACTCTGATCATCCTGAAAAAAAAAACTGCAACCTTTTAATGAGGGTTAATTATAAAAGAGGAAAATTTTCACAGAGCTCTCAGGAAACTTACTAGTGTTCTCGAGTAGTATTGGGTGATGGGTAATGATGATAGTTGCTGATAAAGCAATTCTCAGTAAAGTCTTGACAATTTGTTATCATTGATATAAAGTGTCTTATTTTTTAATTGGCCACATCATCTATAGCTGAGTAACAGGCCACACCATCTATCAGGCGGAAAGCTTATTTTAAAATCACTGCAGCATACTTGTTACACGTACATGTTTAATCTTTGGTTTTCTGTGACTAGTGAAGTTTGCTATTTCATCATTTCCATGTAGAGAGTAAATGCTCATCATTTTGATTGTTTATTTTCTGGTATTTTATATAACTATTTATAATGACTCTTTACCCTTTGGGCTTAACTACATGAAATTATGTTGTCATCTGAGTATGACTTTCACAGCGAAATAAATGACCTTCACAGTTCTAGCGCCATGAGTAGAACTCATAGACATTCAATAAATATTTTTATAAGGAAATAGATGAAGACTTTAAGAAAGAGAAAAAGAGAGAAATGTGCAACAGAGTGTGATGGTGTCTAATAAAGATGCACCTTATGTTCTTGGCTGACCTCGTTGTCTTATAGCCAGGCCTCAATCCCTCAGCCTTTTGCTGCAAAGCCTGGTCCTAGCTAAGCTAACATAGGCAATACAGCAGATAGGACGGGAGATGTAGAAAAGTCAGACAAGAATCTCGCCCAGAGTGAAAAGGAAAAGGGTCAAGATACAGGCTAAGTGAGAAATAACTCATCACTGTGAGCAGCTCCTAACTAAGAGTACGTAGTCAAATAGATTAAGCATATCAATTCGGAGTTGTGGGAGGTTGACTGTGGGGAAATAGCCTTTACGAAATATTGAAGATCTGAACCCAAAGATATTTTTCAGGAACACTTCTGCACTGATTTAGTTTTCTCTCCTCGGCTGAAGATGCATCTTTGCTGACTCTGAGTTTGGTCTAAGAATCCAGAAAGCCTAAAATTTATAATCACTCTCATGAACAGAAGCACTTAGATTATTAATGTGAGTTCTTTCAAAATAATGTGTAAATATATTATATAAAAATATTTTTAAAACAACTTAATAGAATTAGGCTCCTTTCTCAACTCTGTAAGTTTTTATTTGTTCAGAAGCTACCCCACATGCCCCTGTAGGAAAGGAGATGAGAAAGCTATGCTACACAGAAATACTTGCTGTTCTCACTCTAGGTAGCTGCCTTGTTTCTGTTCAAGAAATTGGCCACTCACATCAGGTGTGTTTCTTCCTGACCTAAATCCTGTAAGTGGTTTCCTGAATAAGGGTTCACTCTAATTTAGGAGCAATATGTATTCACAGCTATTGCGTCTTTCTTCCTGAAATTACTTCATAGTACTGGTCACTACTGGACATGATTAATTACATTTAAACACTGTAAGCTCATCTGTTCATTTAATTATTGGTATCATCTTCCACCAGAATATCTTCTACTAGAATTCCATGAGGACAAGGACTTTGTCTTGTTTACAGCTCTGTCACCAACACCAGAAAAAGGAGCCTGGCTCAGAGTAGATACTTAATAAACATTTACTGTTGAATGGAACACTGGTACTCACATGATTAGGTGGGTTTAGCAGCATATAGAATCTGTCCTAGTCTTTACCCATTCTTCTGAAGCAGAGTACAATGCTTTCCTTATGCAAAAAAGAAATGAAGCTTTATTTGAGGCACCTTTCTGAGGATGAAGGATGAACTGGTGATAAAGTGAGATCTTTGCTTTTGTAATTGAAGTCTCTATCTTTATTCTGAGAGTCTTACTTCTTACTCTATTCTCTCAACCTCAAACTGTAACATTGTATATGAACTGGAATATACCAGTTTTGGCTTCTCTTCTCCATTATCCTCCATTATTATTTTTGCTCTTGTGTGTATATGTGAGGACAAGGGGGGCAGTGGATTTTCACTCTATAGCACTCAACATTTACTTGGATCAACAGAAGACTTATTCCTTGAGGAATTTCAGTCATTTCTGTAACCCTATTGAAGAAGGTATTTCCAATTTTTCTGCTGTCTATCCTACTGAAAAGTGCTATAGAATTAAATTTACTTCCACTATGATATATCCCTCAACCTATTCATTACTGAGTATCTGCTATGGTCCTGTTATTTCTCACTAGCCATCAATTCATCCTAGCAACATGGTCATATTAGTCAGCAATAGTAGGTATGGTCCTTGAATATGAGCTACAGAGACATATTTCAAGGGAGATATTTTACTATAACAAGAGGAAAAACCTTCTCTGGAAGTTCATGACTCAGAAGTAGGGTGTGGAAATGCTTCTAGACACCAACCCCTAAATTTTACCCTACAGGAGAATCAAAGGAGAGCTCTTCTGATTTCCAACTCTGCCTCCCTTAGGGTAACTACTAGCCAGGCGTTTGCTCTACTCGAAGTTCACAACTAACCACATTTGCCTTTGTGAATTCAACTGCCTAATATAAAAATTCTGAAGAAACAGATCTAAAATTCTCATTGTATGAGGAGCATTAGGGGCCTTCATAGAAGGTAACATCAAGGGGAAAGTGAGCACAAGATTGCATTTCAAAAGCTATGAAGAGGAAAAATTCAAAAGCACGAAAAAGAATACTAAGTATGGAAAGGAAATCTTCAAAATGTCCTTGAATATGTTAATATCTTAAATGATCTTTCAGAGCATCAAAAGCCCTTCATTATCTAACATCAAATTGTTTTTCATGATAATTTCATAGCATTGTGCTCTTTGCCCTGGATATACTTTGGATCACACTTAATATGAATGTTTATACTTATATGCATTTGCTAATATTTTTTCCTCTACCTGGAATTCTTTTCTCTATCTCCTTTCTCAATATAGTAAGATCATCTTCATATTTTCAGCTCATATGAAGTATATATTATTATTATGTTCTTCTTTATAGATGTGGAAACTAAAGTTAATAAAGTTGAAGTGTTTCCGTACCAATTTAATAGCAATTAACACTAAGTCTACAATGACATAAAATAGAACGCTTGACTTATATTTCTGGATAGAGAAGCTATGTTCAAGAAAATGTTATTCATAATTTATTTATGGCTTCTTCTTTCATTTAACTTTGCTCCACATTAGACTTTGTGGTGAACAAAATAATAAGAATGATGAGGATGTTGGTGAATATTTCTCTACTGGTTGTCTTCCAGATTTAACAACAGCAAAATATCATCAGCTCCTTGGGCTTGGCAAAAGTCAATCCAGAGAAGATGCTCTGAGCTCCAGGTGGCATGGGCTCCTCTGCTTCACTTTCAGCTTAGCAATCATGCTAACCCATCTACTTATATTTTTCTTTGATCTTTGCTCTACTCTGTCAAACAGCTGCTAAAAATCAGAACAAATTTGTGCCCAGAAATGTGCCACAATTTAAGAGAATTCAAACATTTCACATAGCCCAGAACTCCAGAGCAAAAAATTCCAAATAAAAGAAAATTGACAATCATTCTAGATAATGATAACAGCAACAACAATGATAAATAATAAAAGATAAAGAAGAAAAGGAAGAACATGTTTTCCCTAGTTATGAGGTTTTCATCTTTTCCATTTCTATTTGGTTTGCAGAGGACCCTCTTTGAATTCCATTTGAATATTTTTGTGACTGACCATCCTTCCTTATCATGATGAGCCAAGCATAATTAGGAAAAGTAAAACCCACAGAAAGATTTTAAAATAAGGAATAAACATTCGACCTTGTCCTTTTAAGAAATGACTTTATTTTTAAGCACAAACGGCCCTGTGTATAAATGAATAATAGTTAGGACAAGATGAAACAATGAATTTAAACAAAGATAGGCATGCCACCCAAATAGAATTTCATCAGAGAAAAATGTAGTTGTAAATAAGTGAATCAAGATTTATTCTATTTATTCTAAAGCAATCTTGTATTCTGTTTTTCCACCTAGTGTTAGATTTATGCTTTTGTTTCCTATTGACAAAGATTGACTAAATATTACCCCAGTGTAATTTTTCTGTGGCATTAATTATAAATGTCTCATTGTAATAATGTGAAAGCGAAAACTCATTTGGAAAGCCAATCACCTAGACTGCATAATAAATTAAAATCAACAGATGAGAAACCAACCCCTTTCTCACAAATAGAAATATCTTTCTTGATCCATTTGAGTTCACATGTCACAAATTTGTGATCTGTGGTTTAATTTCCATAATGCGTTAATATTATTAATATATATTAAACACATTTAAGCTGTGTTACAAATCATCCTGGGCCATGAAGTATGTCACATCTACAGCAAAACTGTTAAATTGTGATTCTGTAATTAAGATAAAATACTCATATGCTTGATATACAATAGTTAATTAAATCTGAAGAAGAAAAAGAAGACAAGGAACACACACACACACACGAGTGCAAGTAAAACTGGGGAAATTTGAACAAGATCAGTGAATTGTATCCCTGTCAATTTCCTGGTTGTGATATTGTGCTATCATTTTGCAAGATGGTACCATTAAGGGAAACTGGGTGAAGGATGCAGGGGCTCTTTCCACATTGTTTCTTACAACTGCATTGGACTCTACAATTATCTCAAAAGAAAAAGTTACTTAAAATATGCAAGTAAATATTTACTTTGTATTTGACAGAGGAGAGAGAGGGCTCTCTGGGAAACGGAAGTTGAGGAGAATCAAAAAAGGAGGACTTAAAATCACTGACATGCTGGGTCTGCACTCAAAAGCCAGGAGTGCTGTAGACACTCAAAGTGGACAGTTTAGAAGATCCTGAAAAATTTTATTTTACTCTGGCATGAAGTTACCCTGGCTGGAGTCAGTAGCTCACATCCTTACACTTTCAGAAATGTTCCTATGGATTTCTTGTATTTGTTTTTGTTTTTCTTTCTTCTTGATTATACTGAAATAAGCTCAGTCCTAATATAAACTTCTTTTAAATCATCCCTGTTGCTTCATGCTGTAATGGCCATGACAGGAATTAGAAATTAGCAATGTACACAATTTGGGAAAATGTGAAAGATGAACCCATTGGTCCTATATTTTTCCATCTTGTTCATTTTTTTGAAATTTATAATTGTTCTGATGAAAGTTATCAATTTTATAAAGATAGCCATGCTCTCTAAATTCACCTATGATTTTAACGGAATCTCAGTGCAAAATATCCAGATGATTCTGTTATAGAAATAATCCAAGAAGCTGAATCTAAAGTTCATACGGCAGTAGGGAGAAAACATGAGACACGTCAAGAAATACTTTTAAAAGAACAGTAGATGGAACTAGCCTTAGTTTAAACCAAAATATGAAATAAAACTAAAGTAATTGAAACAGGGTAGAATTAGTGGAGGAAGAAGCAAAAGTTGATAAAGCATAAAGGAGAACCCAATCCAGAAAAAAGACTCACCTACACATAAGAATTCAATTTATGGCAAAAATGCACTTCACATACATAAATAAATGTCATACTAAAAATATATTAAATGATATTTGAAGAAAAACCATTTAACTGAATTATTCAAAAAGTCAACAAGTAATATAGAAGTTATAGAAAAGATGTATTATAACTTTGTATAAATAGCTGGTCTTTTTAAGGAAATCACAACCCAAAAATAAAGAAATGAGAGAGAGAGAGAGAAGAAAGAAGGAAGGAAAGAAAGATTTCACGAAGTTGAACAGATTTAACTTTATGAAAATAATATAAATAACAATGTTTGCACAAAAAATACAAAATTAATGAAATTAAATGACAAGAAAATAACTGGAAGAAAATACTTGCAATATATACAAGAGACAAATGGTCACTATCCGCAAAAGCCTCAAAACTTCCTTAAATCAATAAGGAAAGGGCAATACATATAGAGAAAAACACTGATCCACCATAAATTGTGAAATGACAAATGCAAATAACCAGTAAACATATCACTAGTGCTCACCCTTGCTAGAAATCAATAAAATACAAATTAGTGCAAAAAATGAGATTTTGTCCCCCAGACCACCATCGATTTAAAAGTTGGTCATTTCAAATGATGTAAAGAAATAGAGACTCCATCTCTCTCATACCACATTGATTGAAGTGAACATTGCTGAAACATTTTGAGAAGTCAGTTGGCAAGACCTACCAAGATTTTGAAATAGTGATGGACTGACTCTGCAATCATATATCTAATAATCTATCCTATAGGGATATTTATGTAAAAATACAAGAATATTCATTACACTATAATGTGCATTGATTTAGAATTTGAAATGAGGTAAACGTGCATCACTGAGGAAGTTTCTAGGTTCATTTTGATGCAATCACACACTACATAGTTGATATGCAGCTATTACAAAGAATGAGATAAATGTGGAAGAATTATGTTGACAGAGAAAAATGGCTTGAAGCACATCCCTGAAGAGGAAGTATGTTTGATCCCATTTATATTTAACATCTATGTGCGTGGAAAAAAATATGGATGCAAAATATCAAACTTTGGAAAATGATTCCCTCTGGAGAGGATTGTGGGAACAAGAGGGTAGAGGGGGATACGTACAAATCTTTATTTTTTAACTTTTACATCTTATTGATGCTCTATTGCCATAAATGTGACATAATTGCTGTTAAAAAACATAAAATAATAAAACAACCCCTTAAGATCCCAATTAATTTCGAAAATGTAGAAGTAATATAAGGAAGAAAATTAAAATCACTTATAGCCAAGAGACAAACTACTCACATTTTAGTAGCTGGTTGATCTTTGTTTCAGTATATTTACACAGTAGGTAACATACTATAAATACAAATTTATCTTGTTTTTCATAATCTCTTAGAAAATAAATGTTTAATTATTATAGACTCTTTTTAGACATTGCTTAATAATTGCAAACTTATCAAATGAGTTTTAATTAATAGATTTTATTTTTAGAGCAGTTTTACAGAGAAATTGAGCAAAAAATACAGAGAGCTCCCATATATCCGCGTTTCCCTCATCCTCTCCTGAGTTTCCTCTATTATTAGCATCTTGCATTATTGTGGTATATCTGTTACAAGTGATGAGCCAGTATTGATGCATTATTGCTAACTAAAGTCCATAGTTTACATTAGGGTTCACTCTGTATTATAAAGTTCCATGTTCTCTGTATTACAAAGTTTGACAAATGTGTAACATCATGTATCCACCATTACAGTATTATATAAAATACTTTCACTGACCATAAATCTCAGGTGTTCCACCTCTTCGTCCCTCTCTCACTACTGTCTTTATAGTTTTACTGTTTCCCAGAATGTCATATGGTTGAAATCAGACAGTATGTAGCCTTTTCAGACTGGCTTCTTCCCTTAGCAACATGCATTTGAGGTTCTTCTACGTTTTTTCATGGCTTGATAGCTCATTTCTTTTTATCGCCAAATACAATTCCATTGTATGGATATATCACAGTTTGTTTATCCATTCACCTTCTGAAGGATATCTTAATTTCTTCCAGTGTTTGACACAAAGCCTAGTGGAAAATATGATAAAACGACTCTTTGATATCAACTAGAAAAAACAGATGTTTGTGGATTTTTTTTTTTGGCTAACTAAATGTGTTGGTTTCATATATAAACAAGCATAAGGACTTAAGTATATATGTCAAACCAGCCCTAAAATTTAGTTCCGCTTTTCTACCTACATGAAGAGTCCTAACATTATACTGAGCTTCAGACTAATAGCATTATTATACCATTTTGCTTCCTTTTATATCCCTTTCACCCAAAAGGCCCTTACTGAGGCCCTGGCTTAAAGGCCAAAGCATGAAACATCGGGTAGGGAGCATCTTATATCTTGCAGCCTGTGTACAAAACCCCTGATTCGTTGTGCCTCCTGATACTCAGTTGCTCTCGTGTCTACAGGAAAGATCTATAATATAAATCAAAATCTGAAACTTTCAGAAGGAAAGCCTATGATCTGCTATCCCTTCAAACAAAAAAACAAGCAATGATGTGAACTGTGTGGAGGAGAAACAGAAACAGAAAGGAGGAATAAGAAGGAAGAGAGAGGAGGGAAACATTCACCAACATAAATTGGATGTTATGTGAGCTCTCTGTTCCAATTCGCCCTCAATTAGCACTGCTGAGTATCAGTATTTTTATTTTCTCATAGAAACTACTGAAACCTTTGTCAGATAGTGAAGTTGTAAGCAGAGAAAGCCAAAGTCTAGTGGTTAATGCTATCAAAATGATTCAAACTCTTTTAATTTGGGGGGAATGGCAGGTCAGATGGAGACTGGATGGAGAAAGAGCAGGAACCCTGTAAAAGTGATAATATTCAAATTATGTATCAGTCACTTCATTCAAGACTATAGCATACTTGCAAAGACAAAGTTGTCCTTGCTTTAAGGTCTTTGATGTTTCATAATGCTGTCATTTTGTTTGTTTCCTTTACTATCTGCAGCTAAAAATAAAAGCTGATTTCAGTACGGGTGTTGGAGGTATTGGACAGGAGAATGAAGAGGAATGTATCTATAGAAGGAATATATATATATATTATACATAATATTATAATATATATTGTGTATATGTGTGTATCTACACACACAAATATACACATAAATTCTTTATACATTTATATAAATATTATATGTCATATATATTTTAATATATTTAAAAGTATTTGTTTAAAAAAGGTACAAGTAATTTATGGAAGAATAGAAATAGAATGACCGACTCCAAAACCAATGAAGAAATCAAAAACATTAATAGAAGTAAGGGATGTAGAACACTGAAATGATCCAATTAAAGGCAAGAAAGAGAAGCCATGATTGTGTTCCTGATTATGAATAAGTGAATAAATAGTATGGCAGAAATAACATGGAACATATAGGTAAACCAAAGCTGATAATGGATTAAAAGCCAGATGTTCACACTTGATAAAATAATAATAATTGAAATCTTTGGACATACCAATTTAAAAAGTTTGAAGGTGAAGGGATGTGTGTTCAGTTGCTCTTCTTTCTGGATGACCTAATTCCGTGGCGTCCATGATTCACTCTTTCGTTTCACACAGGTCACTCCTCACAGGTGTGAGAAGGAGGCTTTTGTTGGCCTCCTGATTTCACACGTATTCCCCTTCAGCTTCCTGCCCAGGCTTTACCTTATCCTCAGGACTCTAATCAGGACTTGGCTATGTTGTGGTCATTTGTGTACTGTTTATCTTTCCTGCTAGTATGCAGTCTCCATAAGACAAGGATTGTAGCTCTCTTCTGGGGGATGAGAAAAGGTGGCAATAAAATCAGTCTAGGGCATCTCTAATCCATGACTGATGTCCACAGGGGATTGCAGGCAGTTAATTTAGCACTCACTAAGGAATTCCCTAGTGCCAATATGCCATTTTTACCTCCCAGATATAAAAAGGACCCAGATTTAGGGTACCGGCCTCACTTCTAGAAACTCTCTAGGATATAAATTTCAATTTATTTATAGAGTATATTTTGTCTTCAAATGGGAAGGGGGCACCCCCTGCTTCGTACAAGGTCCAGAGAGGCAGAACTCTGTAGCCTTTACAGACAGTTCTTCCAGTACATTCCTTCTTCCAAGCCCTCCTGTGTGCATCCCCCTCCACAGCTGGCGACTTCTGTGGGCTCTGAGCTTTAGTTCCTTCCAGAAATGTTTATCAGTTAATATGGCCCCATCTGCCTCCCCTGCTCCAGAAATTTATCAAATCCCTGCTTTCCTTTCCACCTGTCACAGTTTTATGAATCTATAACTTCTATGTATCTGCTATCTATATGTATTTTCCAGCATTTTTTGCAACATATTATGTCAAGTTTTGTTGTTTTGTTTTTATTTTTTGACGGGGAGGTAAAGTAAATGGATGTGCTTGATCCACCATCTTCAATAGAAAGGTTCTTGCAATAAGAAAAGGTTCTCCTCATCTATAAATTATATAATCATATATTTTTATCATAATTTCGTATGCTCTTGATTTATCTCATTTTGCCCTTAAACACACTGGCAAGGAATGCATTGTACTAGTTTGAAAAATCGATCTTATTGACTTCTGCTTTTCTCTTTGTTAATTCCCTCTCAGATTCATTTTTATATCCGCAACTTGTAAAAATTCTGGGCTTGAATGCGTTGTTAAATTATTGTCATTCTTTCCTGCTTAATAATGAAAGCATTTAGAGACATGGAAAGCTATATAAAGTTTATTATACATTTGGCTCTATGACATTAGTTCAGACATAGGACTGTCAAAGTCCTTTCTTACAAAGGAATCTAAAATTTTATATATTTCCTCACTTCCCAAAGAATTATTTGATTACTTCTCTTCGCCTATTTTTCTTCATATTATCCCAAGCCTTCATTCAGTTTGTTAGTGCTGAATTTTATTTTTGTACATTATACATATTTTCTTTTGAGAATTTATGGAAAATACATTTCAACATTTATTTAAACTTAATTCTATTTATAAATGTTTTTAATGTGAGCCAAATTTCCTTTCAAAGTAAACTTCTCTCTTTTTATGTTCTTATATTGACTTATGTCTTAAGGTTGTTTTTATTTTTCCCAAGAATTAAGCTACTTGCATAATCCAGATTTTTAAATGAAGAGTATTGGGGACCAAAAATGCATATTTTCTAGTTGTAAAATCATATAGGAAAAAAACACAGTTTAAGTAAAATATAAGATTATTTAATGAATGGTAATAATAAAATGATAAAATCAGATAACTATAATAAAAAAATATACTCACCAAGAAAGGTAAAACAGCCTCAAACATTTGTTTTTGCCATTTTAAGTTTACTGAAACAATAGAACAAGACATGGTTGGTACCAATTTAAAATTTTCCAGTATTTTTTGGCAGTGTAGATTACCCCACAACTGTACCAACATTGAGCACTGGCATCTTTTATAACTTAATTATATAAAACAAGATGAAACATTTTCTAGATTAATTGCTTGAGGTCCACTTAAAAGGCACTAACAGTAAAGCTTTCTGAATCAGTGACAGAATCCTCCATTGACAAATATGAATATTCCTGAATAACAATGTATTTTTTGCAGCTTTACTGAGATATAACATATGTAAGTTTAAGGTGCACAATGCGATGTGTATATATTGCAGAATGATTACTACAATAAAGTTAGTTAACACCCCAGCCCCTCACATACAATTTGTGTATGTGTGTGTGGTGATAACATTCAAGATCTGGCTCTTTTAACAACTTTCAAATATATAGTACAGTGCTGTTAATTATAGTCACCATGCTGTTCATTAGATCTCCAGAACTTTATCTTATAGCTGGGAGTTTGTACCCTTTAACCAACATCTTCCCATCCCCCAACCCCTCCCCACCCTCTGGCAACCACCATTCTACTCTCTATGAGTTCAGCTTTTTTAGATTCTGTATATAAGTGAGAACATACAGTATTTGTATTTGTCTTAAACCATTGGTTTTCAAATACCTTTGCTTTCATACCCTAGAAAAATATTTTGTAAAATTATGTAATCCCACTCACATTTCTTTTTAAGTTATCACGTCCAAGTTGCAATATTAAAATAATTTCAAAGTAAACAATTTATAGTGAATTGTAAGTAGTAATATTTTAAAGTGAAATTGCTATATCACATTTCGAGTATTTCTAATGAAATATAAATAATGCATTTTCCTTATATCCATTATAATCTGCTTAAACATAAATAGCTCTTTCTTAATAGTTGGAAATGTTGCCTCATTCCTTTTTTTACTCAAATTATCATTTTCATTCTATTTCCCCCACTGAATTTATCCTAATTTTATATACACTCTGCTTATAACTTCTTTATTTATTATCCTACTATATTCCAATAACTAATACATTTATATTTTTGAAGTATTATTTTTTAATTTATTTTATTATTTTATTTTTTTGAGGAAGATTAGCCCTGAGCTAACATCCGCTGCCAATCCTCCTCTTTTTGATGATGAATAGTAGTCCTGAGCTAACATCTGTGCCAATCTTCCTCTATTTTGTATGTGGGGCCCCTGCCACAGCATGGCTTGATAAGTGGTGCTTAGGTCCACACATGGGGTCTGAACCGGTGAACCCCGGGTCACTGAAGCAGAATATGCGAACTTAACCACTATGCCACAGGGCCGGCCCCATGAAGTATTGTGTTTTTTAATTTGCTATGATATAGAGCTCTAATATTTTTTGGATGGGGTCATCATCATGATATTGATTAATACACAATTGATCGAAAGAATATAAACATGACAGTATTTTGAGAAATAATTATTAAACATGAAAAATAATTTATTGAAGTTTTTGACTCTAAATGAGGTTGATGGGGATTTTCTTTTCTTTTTTACAATTTATGTAATCCTGAATGGATATTACTTATTGTTAGAATGAACCAGAGTTGAACATAGATTTTATCTCATTTTTAAATTTTGTAATAGACAGTGTTGACAAACCTTGTTCACAAGAAGTAGAGAAATAGAAGTTTTGCGATTCAGTTCTTTGACCTCCTAAGTTATTTGCAAAAATAACCTAATGATCCACCATCAAATAGTATTTTAATCATCTATTAGCCAACAAGTTGATTAGATTCCCCTTCAGTTCCTTGGAAATCAATGAAGTGGAAACCACTTGCCTCACAAAATGATTTGTTATCCAGTAATTAGAATCACTCACTTTCTCAAAAACAATGATTGTATTATAGCAAATTCTCCCTTTGTTTGGTATCCTAGAGGTTTTTCCACCTGGGACAATGTTTAGCAATAGAGTGGAGGTTTTCTTTCTTTTACAAGGATGGAAGGAGATTATGAAAGGAGAGGAGGGAAAGAAGAACCAGCACTTCCATCACGTGTGTGCCCTTCTCAGGCAGATCCATTTTAGGAAGTTGAAGACCTAGAAATTATTATCTTTGCACAGTCCATGCTTTCTCTTGTAGGGGAGTCTTTGCCTGAGCCAAAGGAACATGTACTCTAGATTGAACACCTCTGACTTACGTCAAAATGGCATTTATTGTTTATTTGACCAGAAGTCCAGGGATTGGCAGTCTCTGGGTTGATTCTGTGGTTCCACAGTGTCTTCAGGTACCCACATTCCCTCGGTCCTTCACTGATAGAAATTTGATGGCCACAGTAGCCGTAAGCATCATAGTCTCAAGTGGGAGCATCAAAACCAGAAAACAAGGGAGGAAAGATTATATACTTTTTCAGGGAGAACCAAGGTTCCCAGAGGCCTTAAGTAGGCTTTCCATTTACCAGGTAAGGTGGCACATGCTCACACTCAGATTAATCAAGGACAAAGGGAACAAAATTGCCATGAACACGATAGACCAATTGTGATCCAGCCCCTAATTACCTGGGGCTATGTACATTGGCACTCTCCAAATAATCAGAATTTTTTTAGCAAAGAATTGAGGTGTAGTAGCAGATGTTTCCAGTGCTTTGCACATATTCCCTAGGATTATTTTATCATTTTTGTGCCTTTTACCATTTTTTATGTATGCCAAATGCTTACAGGCTTTTACTCCCAATAACCAGCACCTGTATCTCTTTGTTTTGAGGGTTATCCTCAAGCTGCCAAACCTTCCTTTCTTAGGTGCATGGAGAGCCAGAAGTGCCTGGAATTTGCTATCCCTCTCTCCCTTTCCTGCCACGAGATGTTTAACTAATAACTGACTGGAATAGGGAGTAGAAATGCTCCAGCTCCCTTGTACCATGATGGAGACAACCGTCAAGTGTGATCAACATTGTCTCTAAAGCTCTTCTGTGAGATTTAGGCAAATTTACCTTCCGTGGGGCTTTGCTTGATAGTGTACCCTTGCTTAGGTCCCTCCCCAGCCCAGCCCTTCTTTCCAACCTACCTAACACTTTCCCTAGAAATACTTTCTAGCAAATCACTTTTACATGAGTCCTTGCCTCAAGGTCTGTTTCTGGAATACCCAGCCTAATACAAAAGAGTGGGCTATTGGATGGCCTCTTAACTCTTTTGGAAATCCCAGAACAGAGGACTTTCGGATAGAGAAACCTAGGGAGAAAGCATGTGAATAGTTCACTATTTGCAAAATAGAGGCTATCAATGAGTCTTAAGGCAGCAAATAAATTTGCCAACTTACTTACACAACTCGTCTAACTTTTAAACAGACTCATTCCCCAAAGATTCCTTGGTATGGAATAGATAATTGTTTAAAAAAATTCCAAACCTATAATGCTTTGGTTTATGAAATATAGCCTGATATAATTTTATCACACAAATCCCTTGTATAAATGAGAGAATTCAAAATTGAGGCATCTGTGAATGTAGAATTTTATATATTTAGACTATGAAAAAACATTAGAATTACTTTATAGTTCCCCAGTAGGACTTTGCATAGCAGAATTATCTCTGTGTGTTATAGAAACCATGTCCCTAAAATGATAAGATCAATTCCCTCACTACATGCAGAAATTTGTTTTATTATTTGAAATCTATCTTATTACTGGAGGGTAACACCTCATATGAGGAATCTCTATGTACATTGCAACATTCAGTGGCAATATTAATAATTTAAATATGTTAAAAATCACTTTTTAAATTATTTTTAGCTAGAGAGCCAGTAGATAGATAGAGAAAGAGAGAGAGAGAGATAACATTTCTCACTGGAATAAAGGGCTGCTGAACAGAAAATCCCTGAGGCAGTGAGCTAAATTTTAAATCACACATATTGACTACGCCAATAGGGAAAATAAGTAAGTGGAATGATAACAGATAATAAAATTATCTGTGTAAATTCATTTGTCCACTATATGCAATGCACAAATTAAAAAAATATATATCTTTTATATATGTATATACAAAAGATAGTATATATCAAATTAAGAGATATATATCTTTTATATAGCTCATAATGGCTTCTTATGAATTAAATGTAATTATCCCCCTTTTTGCATATGGGTAAAATGAGCTTCAACAGATTAAGGTACATTTACAAAGATATACGGCAAACCAATAGTAGAGCTGAGATTTAAACACAGGTCTATGTGAACTTTAAGTATGTGGTACTACACCATTGGGTCTGCACCATTTTATGAGGCAAGAAATTCATCTCTTTTGAGAGAATCACCTTGAATTATTCTACTCATGTGTTAGGCAAAGCACAGTGCACTTCCAGTTCAGTCTGTAGGTATGATCAGTAAAACATGAATCTGAGCAGGTAAAGATAGAAACCAGGCTAGCAGTGATCGATCCAAGAAAAAATCCATGGGTTCACCTGCCAAAGTATCTCATGACCCCTCTAGCCAAGATGTTGGTCGCATTCGTGTTAATTCCCATGTATTTCAGGGACATGACAGAAAAGTCAGAAATTAATTCCCCATAGTAAGTAGTAAGTAATAGGATGGAGATTCTCCCAAACTCTAGCTGGTAAATTGAATCATCATGTGAATTTCATAGAGCCAGAGTACAAAATTCTTACCCAAATGAGGTGAGATTTAATTAAATTTATGTGTTTTTTTGCCAAAGGATATCATAGTGGCATTACTTCCAATGCTCAGATACAAATAGAGAATGAGTGAGATATTCATTACCCATGAGAAAATGGAAAGATGTGGCTAGATATAGAAATAAAGAATGTATTTATGTAAAGAAGTGAAGAGTTTATGCTATATTCTCTATATTTTCATACCACAGTAGAAAATTTGGAAATTGAATCATTTAAACATTCTTAAAATTTCTGGGCCATATTTGCCACTGAGATATTTTCCCTGGCCATATTTTATCCTTTGGCCTCAGAATCCAGCTATCATCCTAGGATCCTTCCCTCTTCCATGTCTTTCTATCTCCTTGTTTTTACCCTTGGCTACTCTTCTCTATGGCTGACTAATCAGAGCCAAAATTTCTCCTCTTCCTCCTTTTGACTAACAGTTTCATTGAGATATAATTTACACAATATAAAATTCACCCATTGTAAGTGTACAATTCAATGATTTTTAGTAAATTTATGGACTTGTGCAACTCTTACCATAATCTAGTTTTAGACCTTTTCATCACCCGGGAAAGATCCCTCATGTCCATTTACAGTCAATCCCCATTCTAACCTCCAGTCCCAGATAACCACTAATCTGCTTTCTGTCTGTATACATTTGTCTTTTCTGGACATCCCTTATAAAAGATTTACATGACATACGACCTTTTGGATCCAGCTTCTTTCACTTAGCATAATGTTTTCAAGGTTTTTCCATGTTGTAGCATGCATCAACGGTCTGTTCCTTTTGACTGATAGTGTTCGATTATATAGAATACCATATTTTGTTTATCCATTCACCAATTGATGAACATTTGGATTGTTTCCAGTTTGAGGCCCTTATGAATAATGCTGCTTTGATCGTTTATGGGCAAGTCTTTGTGAGGACAATGTATTTTTATTTCTCTTTGGTAGGTACCTAGGAGTGGAATTATTGGGTTGTATGGTAAATTTATGATAAACTTTTTAAGAAGTACCAAACTGTTTTACAAAGTGGCTGCACCATTTTACATTTTCAACAGCAGTGTATTAGGGTTCTACCTTCTCTACATCCTTGCTAAAACTTTGCATTTTCTTAGTGATATAGTTTGAAGCTCAAAAGTCCAGTTTATCATTATTTTATTTTATGGATTTGGCTTTTGGTGTCATATCTAAGAACTCTTTGCCTAACTCAAGTTCGTAAAGACTTTTTCCCATGTTGTTCTCCAGAAGTTTTAGAGTTTTGGCCCTTATATTTAGACCTGTGATCCATTTTGAGTTAATTTTGTGTATGGTGTAAAGTAATAGTCTAAATTCATCTTTTGCATATAGATATCCAATTGTCTTATAATGTCTTGTAATGTGACTATCCAATTGTCTTATAATAAGATTGTTGAAAAGACAATCTTTTCTCAGTTGAATTACCCTGGCACTTTTGTCAATAATCAATTGGCCATGGATCTATCTGCTTATGCCAGTACCCCATTTCCTTGATTACTGGCTTTATAATAAGTTTGAAATGAGGAAGTATAAGTCTTCCAACTTTCTTCTTTTTAAAAATTGTTTTGCTTATTCTGGATCTTTGCATTTCTATGTAAATTTTAAGATCAGCTTGTCAATTTCTGCCAAAAAAATTGTTAGGATTTTGACAAGGATTGTGTTGAATCTAGATATATTTGGGGAGAATCGCCATTATAATAATATTGAGTTTTCCTATCCATGGCTAGAGCAAACCTTTTTAGTAGGGAAGAGTACATGCATTTATACAACAAGAGAAAGGGTTGGCATTAGATACATAGACACTCCATCCATTCTACCAATATTAAGGCCAATTACAGTAAGCAGTTTGATATAAGAAGAATGAGAAGGTTTTATTCTGATTGCTTCCATTCTTCTCAGATAGATTAGTAACAAGTTCATCACCTGAGAGATAGAACAAGGAGTGATATTCAATGATAATAATAAGTGGTGAAAAGGTCTTTAGTGAGTGGGAGAATGAATTGACTAAGAGGTTATGAGAGAACTGTGAGACAGTATTGAGAGTACTCCGTTACTACTTTGGGGAGTCCTGTGACTATTGACATATGAATTGGCTCAAGCTAGCTCACTGGATATATATATGTGTGTGTGTATATATATATATATATGTGTGTGTGTGTATATATATATATACACACTTGGTTTTAGCACTGAAAGTTGCACATCCCAGGAAACCCCTCAGTCCTGGACAAACCAGAACAGTTGGTCACTTTATATTTAGCCCTCTCTCTGTTTCCTTATGATTTAAGTCTTGTCTGTTGCGTGTAAAGTACATAAAACTAGTATATAGATATTTATAGAAAGAAGCATTTGATATACCCCCTTTATCATCACCTGGGTGATCTTGGGCAATTTAGTTAAATTTAGAGTCTCAATTTCCTTGTCTGTATAATGGAGATAACAGTATTACCTACAGGTAGGGTTGTCGGGGGAATTAAATGAATTGTGGGGTGTTTAGAACAGTTCTTGGTTCTATGTCAATTATATTATCAAAATTGCTATTACTTTATGGTCAAAAGTCTCTGTATCAATAAAGAATGGGCAAATTTGAAAGTGATATTGCTTTTAATACTATGGGTACTGCTTTCAATAATATGGCAATAATATGGCAAATATGCAAATGATCATTCACAGAGAAACCATGACATTTTAGATTTAATTGAAATCTATTATTTCAGATCTCTGGTAGTATTAAATTCAGTTAATTTAGGAGGAGGAGGGAAGGCTTTGATTCAATGCTTGATAAGCCTATCTTGGAGAATGCATATGGCACTGCTTGTTCATGTGTGCCTGGTGAGTGGAAGTTATGAATTTTAAAAAATGAGATTTAGTCATAATCACAGTAACTCATCTACTGTGGATTAAATATTAATAGTAATTTTCAACAAAGTAATGTAATTATTTTTGGTAGGGGTTATCTGTAGCATTTCAATATTTTTAACACATCTTTCAAAGGAAATAATAAAACAGATTTAAGCAAAAAAAATCACGAAGTACCTATTATTTTAGAGAAGAATAGTGAATGTAAATTTTACCATGTTACTGATATCCTTTTAATAGAATCATAATTAAAATCTGCCTTCTGGAAGAAATATTTCACTACATTCACAATGCTAGCCTAGTGATTATATGTGTTCAACTTGCTCACAGAATATGACCTGAAAGCCAGAAAATAAAAAGGGGCTAATCCTGCTAGTTAAGTAGGTTCCAGGGGAAAAAAAGAGAAAAGAAGAAGTAAAAATGGTATTAGAGAAAAATAAAAGTGAATATAACATTAAATATTGGAAGAAACCTGGTAGAATTATATAATAACCCATTAAGTCTATCTCCCATTCTATAGATTTAGATTTCCCTTAAAGAATAAAGCAGTGAATTGTTCTGATCTTTACCTAGTTCGCCTGGAACCAGAAGTTCCAAGAAATGGCAGAAGTACTGAGGATGTAAGCATCTTCCACACTGAGGAGAGAATGGCCGTTCCACTCATGAGGGGGATGAAAATGGAAAAGATGTAAGGTACCTATTTGATAGGATTATATAAGCCTGGTTTAGAACCGTGAGTCAAAGAGTAAGAATTTGAGTACATATGTTCATGTTAGTGTGTGTTTGTGTGTGTGTTGGTGGTGGGGTTGGGTAGTTGCCACTGACTTTGGGAGCTGGCCAGCTACATGAGCTGATTTATTGCTATGAATATTGAGCAGAATTTGCTTCACATCTCAGGACAGCCTCAATGTGATTATAGCATTTTCCTCCTTGCTTAGTTTCAGTATATTAACCACAATGATCAGCTATCTCTCTCCAAAGAAGTTTGGCATCATGGTGTATCCACGTACACTTTCCTCCAAGCTTTCTGATTTTAATTTTCCTTCTTAAAATTTTGCCTTGTCTTTCTCCAGTCCCTTTGGAATATTAGTTTTTGCTTTGTTCTTTTTTTCCCAATATATTAACAGGATACATGGAGTTGTAAATATAGAATCTTTGTAAACAGACATAAAAGTCCTTGCTCCTTGAATCTCCTCTTAATGAATAAGATGTTTACTCTATTTTAAATATTCTTAAACATACATTACTTTGATCTGTTTGATGATGAAGTATATCTCTACAAATAAAAAAGTGAAATGATTGCCTAGGTCATTGCCTGTATAACCTGTTTGCTGACAATGAAATGATTTAAAAAATTTTTTTTTCTGACAATGAAAGAAACAAATAGTCATTGTGGAAAACTAGCAAAATCATATTTATATTTGTAAAGAGACTAAAGTATAAAAAGAAATCATTTCATTTTCATCTTGTCTTTTTCTTCTATGCACTTTTTCTGTATATTTTCACAAAATTAGACTCATGCTACATGTACTGATTCATAACATGGATTTTGCACACTTTATATGTCACAAAATATTTTCCTAATAGTGTGATGATAATAGTTTCATAGTGATAATAATAGCCACAATATACTGGACACCAGCTTCTAATCTAGGTAATTTACAGGCACGTTTCAATAATCTGCATAGTAACAATTTGAGGTGGGTGACATTATCTTCGTTTTAGAAATAAGAAAACTAAATCTTTAAAAGAGTAAGTAACTTGCTCCTGGCCTTACCTATATGTGGTAGAGCACTGATTCAAATACTGATATTATGGCTTACAAAACATGCATTTTTATTACTTTATTTTGGTACCTTCTGATAATATTCAATTGAATGGATGAAGAATAATATATTCTACCAGTTCTGTCTGGTTGGATATTTAGTGGTGTTTCAAAATATTCAGAATTCTAACTTGCCTTTTACTGAGCATTCTTTTATAAGAATTCATGTTCACAATTCTGGTAATTTCTTTAAGACAAATTTCTAGAAATTTATCTACTAGTTAAAGGCTCTGAATAGTTTTAAAACTTGCAAAACTACATATTGTGAAACTGCACTAAAGAAAGATTGTTTTTCCGATTAAATATCAATCCACTGGCAATGTTTTATTTTAAAGATTTCTTTGCCAATGTCCTTTTCATCTTTTTTAAGGTGATCTATATTTGTACAAATGATTGTTCATAATTTCATTATCCCCAATTCTGGGGTGATATAATTATATATAGATCTAGATATAGATATATATTTCCTCAGTATTTTCAGACAAATGATATCTTGTTATTTGCATTATATTTCTTTTATCACTATTAAAATTTGTTGACTATAGTTCTTTTCAATTTCTCATTTGTATGCTTTGCCTTTGTTAAAAATAATACGTCTATCTTTTCTTAACTGATTTTTAAAATAAACTCATATTGAATTACAATTAATTGATGTTAAGGATCATTCCCTTCTTTTACAGCATTATGAAGTTAAAAGGGCAAATGACCTCCTAGAATAAAGAAAACATGTCCCTTGCGGCTGACCATGGACATATAAGTAAATTCCAGTCAGAAGAGTAGAGTGAAGATGTTATATAGTTGATCTGGGGGACTTTCCGTTGGTGACTCAGTTCTGTGGTGTGACTTTCAGATCCATTCTCAAAACTACAATTTATTAGTCAACTTTTGCTCAAAATTTTATTTGTTTATGACATGGCTTTCTTTCTCTCCTGGGCTTGTGAGTTGGCTGTGGCAGCTCTATTTCAGGCTGCAGATCAGGATCAATTATGCTTCATAGACCTATCATTCTGAGATGCAGGCTGAAGTAGCAGCAACTTCCTAGGGCATGCTCTTCTCACGATGGATGGCAGGAGCACAAGAGAGTGAGTGGAAATGCAGGATTCTTAAAGCATCTACTCAGAATGGGTGTAGTGTCACATTCACTTGGTCAAATACTCTTTGAGCGTCTGACATATACTCTGTTCTATTGGGAGACACCTCAATGTCACATGACAGAGAGCTTGGATGTACAACCCAGTAACATAGAGGGAGCAAAGAGTTGGCAATAGTAATCCAATCTACCACACTCAGATTATGTTCTGTTTCTAAAAATTCCCAAGGATATTATAAGCCATTGAATTTCCTATAAAAAATTCCTATCTCACTTTATCTTGAATGGCTTCTGTTCTCTGCAGATAAATTCTGACTGAAATTTTCCAGAACATTTTATTTTTTAACTCATCTACAATTTTTCTGGTGCAAGATCAGAAAGAAGAGTGTTCATCTGCCATTTCTACCACTAAACATGTTCTTCACCTCTACTCTGTGAAGCAACATGCTCTTCCACTATGGGCTTTGAGTGGGATAGCCATCCTACCATGGGCAGAACATGTGATATCATCTTAATCAAACAAGAATGGATAGGTATTGAAATACAGTGGAGTTGGGGTAATCGTATGGATCCCATAGAGATTAGAAACTATGAATGCGGGGCCGGCCCGTGGCCGAGTGGTTAAGTTTGTGCACTCTGCTTCAGTGCCCCAGGGTTCGGATCCTGGGCGCAGACATGGCACCGCTCACTAGGCCATGTTGAGGCGACATCGCACATGCCGCAACTAGAAGGACCCATTACTAAAATATACAACTATGCACGGGGGGGATTTGGGGAGAAAAAAAAAAGAAACTATGAATGCCCCAGGAAAGAATAAAACTGATAGAATGATGAAGACTAAAGATTCAGTGTGCTGTTCTGAATATGAGCAGCTATTTACAGTGAACACGGTAAATGGGAATAGCTTAGAGTTAGCAGTAGATCTAGGCTAGTTGGTAACAATGGATATGCTTACTGATAAATGTTTGCCTTCTGAGAAAACCTGCTGAGGAAAATTTATGGGTAGATACGCATGTGGGCATTTATATGTGTACCCCTTCTTCTTTGTAGAAAGGAATTGGATTTGTTTTCCAGAATTATTGCTTTTGATTACTTCTGCAAAACTCCTCAGATATGTAGGGGACTTTTGGAAGGGGCAGGAAAAGGTGAGTGGAAGGGAGAACAAAGAAAAGTCACAGGGTAGAAATAGATTCACTTCAATTCGGATTGTTGTGTATGGTGGAAATAAAATTCAGGAGTTATTTCTCCACATTCAGTTTAGGAAGAGTGATTTTCTCCTCCAAAAGTTCTGATTTGTCTTATATCAACTTTGCCTATTCTTTACTTAGTATTGCATTTTCCCCTTGTACTCACTGTTTACCCACTTTGAAGGAACTCAATATGATTTCCAATCAAAATTATATGAGACTCTTCCAGGCATAACTTGTAACACAGTGTGAAATACCTTTAGGAAGGAACCTCTGGCATACACGTCTGCTCTCAAACACATATATGTGTGTTCCTAAAAGCATAAAGGATGACTGGAATAAGATTTTATTCAGTTATACAAATAATCAATGTCAATATCAGCTGCATTGTTCCTGTAGCTAATTCCACTCCAGCAATTATCCACATGAAACTCTTCTTTGTTCTTTATGGTGGTCAATATATCCATAATCAATTTAAATTTATTAGATTAAATAACATTATTTAGGAAAACTAAATTCTGTGTGTATCCAGTTCCGAGATATCAGTGTATCTTTGAAAGTTGTAGAAAATGTTATTGCTTCTTATTATGTGGAGACTTGACTAGTAAGACAGCAGAGCTCTCCACTCACCAAGAGAGCTAAAGGATATGGGTTGGGTTAAATACGTAGAAAGAGAAAAGAGGAGACAGTTATAGTGTTTCTGAGAAGTACTGTACACTAGGAGGATCAGAGGACAAATAAAAAATGTTACAAGAGTCGTGAAGAAACAGTTTAGGGTCATTAAATCCAGGATCTAAGAGATGGAGTAGCAGAACCTAAAGCCATTAGGCTAAGAGAATAAGGACCAATGAGCTGGAACTCAGGCACATTGTCTTGTAGCAAAGGTAAAAATGGAAACTCTGGCTGAATAGGCAGAATCTGGAAACTAGATCGGAATAACAATCCTTACACACAAACTGCAAGTAATACATTTGACTTCGTAATTATTAAAGAAAAAGGACTAATTTTCATACATTTCAAGTGGAAATTAGTCTTATTACGTTAAAATTCCTTCCCAGACTAGGAACTGGTCCCAAAGAATACGTTACCCCTAGGCCATGAGTTGAAACAGATAGACAGGCTAGAGTCAGGACCCTGCCCTCATCTTCTCTAGTTTGCATTTGTAACTTCTATGTGTATGCTTCCTGATCTCTAACTCAAATACCACTATGGCAGGGTTTAAATTAATTTTTGAATACCTCTGTGTTCAGAATTTTGCTATTTCAAATATTACTTGAAAATAGAGGTTCAGATTAGGACTTTACATTTCACGATACTTAGAAAAGCTTTTAGAAAGCGTTATTGCACCAAAATGTTACATAACTATACTTTTTCTCCAGTGAAGCTCTATGTTTATCTCCAGACTCAAAGTCATTTGTCCCCATTCATATGTGTGTAATTAATACACATTAAACCCCTTAAAGTCCATTCATTCAGTGGCTTAATATTTGCCTTCTGTTTTCATGCATTTTATTTTTCTGGTCTTAGGCTATATACTATTTAAATTTATCACCTTCTGAATGTCAATCAGCAAGTCAATAAAGAACCCACACACTTCTATTAAGACTATCCCCTACAGGATTGTATGTCTCCATCAGCAGGAGTCAATTAGAGACTTAGAATTCTGCATGCTCCTGGCAAGAATTCCCCGCTTCTTATTCCCCATAGAAATCAGAAATTTTTCTGTCTTGGGAAAGTCAACAATGATCTCTCCATACCCTTTATCTTGTTCTTGGAAGACACCATAGGAATCTCTGGTCACCTGATAATTGGAAGCTGTAAACAGCTCTGTTCTCACCCTATACCACGCCCTGAATTAGTCAGTCTTACCACAAAACAGAATGCCACTCTGATGGTTCAACTGAAGAGATTTAATGAAGAGGCAATTTACAGAGGTCTGAGTTAGAGCTAAGGCAACCAACAGATATTTGATGTACCTAGAGATAAACAACAAAAAGAAATGATTATCATAAGGACAATGGGAGAAAGAGTGTTTAAGGAGGTCAGTGAAAGCTGGAGCAGTGAAGGAGGATCATCAGGAGCTATATTGATGTTGAGGAGCAGACATTGTGAGAACAATGGCCTGAAGCAAGGAGAAAGTGAGAAGGAAAAGAATGGATATCCCTATCCTCTCTTTCCTCCCACCATCCAGTCTCCTAACAGTGCCACCTCTTGTCCAAACTCAAACAAATGTTGACCAATAAGGAAGCCAGGTGATGTGGTCCATAGAAGTCAGATTCCTGGGGAATACAGCAGAGAAAAGAAGAGGAGGAGAATGAATTTTGGGGGGTTGATAGCAAAATCAACTTTACTTTTTCCTACCTACTGAAATCATTTTGTCTTATCCAGCACACCTCGAGGTCAATTATCAGCAAAATTTCCTATATTCTCAAACTTTGCTCAAAAAATTTCCTTCTTCTTACTCAAACTGAAACTCGGAATTCTTCCCAAAAATCTGCTTCCCATGACAACCTCATAAGTGGTGCCTGTTTTCTTCCTATATTCCTATACTCCTCTTATCTACAAGTGGGGTTGCTCTTCATTGCTGCTTCCAAAAACATTCTCCTTCTCTCTTTAAGTACCCCAACATTTGAATCTCATGCCAGTAGGATGTAATACCCACTATTCCTTATTGCAGCCATCCATAGCTCTTTAAGCTCACATCTGTTATTTTACGAATATGTGAGCTCCTGATTCACTGACATTTTCTGATATACTACTCCTTTTATAATTATAGCTGATAGCTGATTCCAATATCCATTTTGATGACTGTTCAAATATTTAGCTATTAGTTTCTTACCTTTCTTTTATCCAATGATCTTGTCTTCCATCATACCTTAGTCACAAGATAATGGCCATAGAATTTGTTACTACTGGTAAACATAATCTCTTCAGAACTCCAGTTCAAGCCTCCTGCCCTTCAACTACCACCTGCTTTCTTTCAACTTACTCCCTCAACTCAACCACCACTGTACCTTCAATCCATTGATTCTATAATCTTGTTTTCACTCTCATGTCCCTCTTGTCCTCACTTTCTTTTTAGCCCAACTTAAATTCTATGCTCAGTCATCATTATTCCTTCCTTACATAGATCCTCAAATCTCTTGCCCTTCTCTCACTAAGTCATACTTTCTTGGACCCACCACAGCTGATTAATTCCACTTTTCTGCGTAGTCCTTGATGGCATCTACATAGTTAAACAGTGCTGGAACAAACCACATGCCATTGTATTTAGGCCCTCCTAAATTCATTGTCACTCACTTTATGTTATCCTAATGTTATCCAGAAATCACACAAAATTTTCCTAGTCTGTTCTCTCCTAGGATACTAGTTTATAATTTTTTCTTTCTCTTCACATTCCCAGCACCTCCTTTTCCATTATCATCCTCAGCTGGTGATGTTGTATTCCATTTTACTAAAATAATAATAATAATAAAGCAATCAGAAGAAAACACAAGTTTCCACCACCACATCTACCCACTTGCCTTTATCTGTGTGTATATGCTCTAGAATGTCTATGAATGACCTGTTGATATACCTAGATAAGGCCAAATCTTCCACTAATGAACTATATCCCTTCTCCACTGAGTCAAGCACTTTGTCCCAGCAAGACTGCTCTTTTTCTCCTGAATCTTTTCTCCTGAAGCCGTTCCATCTACCAGATCATTTCCATCTGCATGAAAACAGGCTATCATTCCTCCTGAGGTTGACCTCACTTCTAGCTTCAGCTACCACCACATTTTCTTCCTTCCCACTACAGCAAAATTCCTTGGTTTCTTTTCCTTTTTAACACTGCTGTCTCCAACTTTTCTTCTTTCAATCTCTCTGGAACCCTCCATGTTTCAACCACTGCAAACTTCTTGCATCAAGGTCACTAAAAAGCTCCATTGATAAATCCAATGGCAAGTTCTTGATATTCATACTATTTGCTCTATCAGTAGCTCTTTACAGAGTGAGTCACTCTCATTCCTGAAATGCTTTTTTCCCCACTTAACTTCTAGGACATCACACACATCCGTTTTTCCCTTCTTCCTTTCTAGCTGTTCAGCTCATCATCTTTTCCTAGGTTATCTTTTTCTAGGTCATCAACCTGACCTCTACATGTTGGATTGCCCTCTGACTTGATCCTTGGACCTCTGTTACATCTATACTTACCCCATTGTCAGCAAAACCTGAATCCTCATCCAGGAGCATGGCATGAAATGTCATTTTTATTCTGATGACTCCCAAATGTATATCTCTAGCCTGAAATCTTAACATTTATATGTGATACATAAACTGACATTTCAAATTTAACATGTATAACATTGACCTTGTAACTCCTATACAAAGCTGTTCCTTTCCCAGTTTTTTTCATTTCGATTAATGATAATTCTATACTTTTATTTGCTCAGATCTAAAATCTTGGTGTCATCCTTGATATTTTACTTTATTTCACATCCCACATCCCCTGTGTTAGCAAAACCTATAGACTCAGCCTTCAAATTATAGTTGCTTCACCCTCTCCACTCTCATGATTAACCACCATCAGTCCTAGGCCAGCATTCTGCAATAATATAACTATCACTCCAGTGCTTATCTTTCTCCTCTTTAACTTATTCTTAAGAGAGTAGTCTACAGGATTTATGTTAAAAATTAGGTCAGATGATGTCACTCTTGAGCTCAACATCATGTAATGGTTTCTACTCTTCCTCAGAGTAAAAGCCAAAGTCCTTTCTATGTTAATCGAGGGCCTACATGATATATATCCCTTCCCTGCCATGTTATTCTGTGACCTTATATACCGCACTCTCATTCCACTCCCAACCAGAGTAGCTTCTTCATTCTTTCTTGAAGTTGTCAGGCAAGCTCCCATCTCAGGGCCTTTCACCCTCTGCCTGGAATCCTCTTCTCCCAAATAGCTTTATGGCTCACTTCCTCATTTTCTAGAAGTTTCTATACAAATATTACCTTCTCAGTGATGCTTTTTCTGGCAACTCATTTTAAATTTTTTATTCTGTCCCTCAAATTAAAACATAGGAAATATGTGAAGAGATACTAGTGTTTGGTGTGTTTTATTTATTTTTTTATTGTGTGTTTTCCATACATGGTTCATACAACATGTTTTTTCGAACTAAGCAATGTGTCCTGAGGAGCTATGTATACAAATTTATCCAATTGTGTATCATTCTTTTTAACTGCTACATAGTATTCTATAGTGTGGATACACCAAAGTTTTCTAGTTCTTCCACTATTAATGGACATTTACATTTTTTCCATTTTAAGTTATTACAAAGGTGATTTGAAACTCCTGTGCATGCATGTTTGAGTTTGTACTTATTATTCTTACAAATAATGAGAAATCAAATTTCAAAGTCATGGACTATGCATGTTTTTGTGGTTAATAATTTTACCAAACTACCAATTACACTGTCAACAGCAGTGTAGGAGAGATCCTATACCTCTCCAACCATATCAACAGCGCTGCTTTCAGATTTTGTAACTTTCTACTACTCTGATGGGTTAAAAGCAATGGTGTGTATTATCTTTTTTTAAATTTGAACTTGTGTTATTGCTTGTTCATCTTTTAATCTGTTACTGATCATTTGTACTGCCTATTCTATGAAGCAATTTCTGTGAATTGCTTCTTGTGAGTTTTGCCCACTTTTGAATTTGGTTGTTTTATTTTTTATGATTTATAGTAATAATTTGCATATTATTGATACTAATCCTCTGAGATATATATTGCAAATATTGTCCTATGATCTTACACTTGTTTTACAAATTTATGCTATTTTCCATATAAATAAATTTAATGTAGTCATACATATGATTTCCTCTTTTTAAAATTTTTTTCTTTCCTGTTAAGTAAGCCTTTCCTAGCTCAAGATCCTAAGCATTGTCTTTTTCTTCTAACACCTAAATAGTTTGTTTTATTTTTTCTTTGTATGAAGTCTTTAATTCATCTTGAATTTTGTTTTTATGAACAGTGCAATTTATAGATCCACCTGTATTTAATTTACTTTTATTTTCTGCAAATGGATATCAAATGAACTCACCTTTTAAGCAAACTTCTGTTTTTCCTCTGCTGGCTTAAAATGGTGTCTTTATCAAACACTCAACTTTGTCTTACCTCTACAATTTTGTTCCACTAGTCTGTTTTCCATTCTCCTGCTAATATCGTATACTTATTTTTCTAGATATTTTATCAGAATCAATTATCATAGTTCCTTGACATATAATGAGAAGATGAAATATACAAAATGGATTCTTTCCAGAAGTTTCATAATCAATGTTCCTATAGTTCAAGTAGTACAAAGAAAGGTCAATTGGTGGCCCTTAACTAATCAAGTGTTTATGTATGTACTTTTCAAGAGACTAGCCATTATAAATGCAAGATTCACTCCTTAGCTGTTCAGTCTCCTCGGTGAATGCTCAGAATGACAAGCTTAAAGCATCTGTGCATTAGCTCCTCACCTATTTTCCAATTTGTATCTAGTAGCAAAGCCAACAGAAAATCAATTGCTTCTTTTTTCTATTCCACAGGGAAAGATGCTTTGAGAAACAATCACCAGTATCCAATTGCAGTCAGCATTTTGTGGCAACGTACCATTTCCAAACTGACTTTAGTTTAAGTCACCTGGAAAATTAAAGTGAGAAAGATTTGAGAGAAGATGCCTAATCAGTCTAGTAGGCTTTGTTTCACTTTTAGCAGAATAGGTATTACTATATACATAAAATAAAAAAGTTATTTAAATATTAAGTAAAACAGCATTTTTGTGTGTGTGTGAGGAAGATTGGCCCTGAGCTAACATCTGTTGCCAATCTTCCTCTACTTTTGCTTGAGGAAGATAGTCCCTGAGCTAACGTCTGTGCCAGTCTTCCTCTATTTTGCATATGGGATGACACCACAATGTAACTTGATGAGTAGTGTGTAGGTCCACCTCCGGGACCCAAACCCATGAACCCCAGGCTGCCAAAGTGGAGCACACGAACTTAACCAGTATACCACCAGGCCGGTCCCAGTAAAACATTTTATTTTATTTATTTATTTATTTGGCGAGGAGATTAGCCCTGAGCTAACATCCATTGCCCATCTTCCCCTTTCTGTTTTTTTTTGGCTTGAGGAACATTAGCCCTGAGCTAATATCTGTGCCAATCTTCCTCTACTTTGCATAAAACATCATTTTAACAGTAGAAACTAATATACTATCATTTGAACATATGATCATAGTTAATATATATTCATACAAATCTACTTCTAAAGATAGAAAATCTCATTAAATCAATTAATGCTATATATCTTTTTCCAATTATATACTCCCTTGTTTTGAAGATGGAGGACTTATCCTGAAGCAGATTGCTCAATTTCCTCACAAATATGATCATTCCTTCTTCTTATAATAACATGCTTCTATAACACTTATAAAGCTTTATAATTTTTGTAAGAATACCTTACATATAAAATATTATCTTCTAAAATATACCAATAATACCTTATATTTGCCCAGAACTTTAACATTGACAATGTACTTTTAAATATATTATCTTTATTTTTATACATAAGAAGAAAGCTCTTAACCACAGTTGCTAATATCATGGTTCTTGGATAGAACTCAGGTTTGAGGGAGAGTTAGAGAGAATATGTTCCACTGGTTGCATTCTGTGGTTATATTCTATTATCTGATTTTTGTGTGTTAATAAATGCCCCACAAACTGCCTGGTTCCCTTTTCCACTTATCCACTCTAGGGAGAGCCACTGGGAAGCATCAAGTAGAAGTAATTGCCTTTGAGATAATCTACTTAGAACCAGAGAGATGCTAGATGTGCAGGTTTCCATTGATGTTATGCATTTCCTGCCACCATGGGGCAGGCGGGTTGCGTTCCTCCTAATCTTTGAACTTCTTCTTTAGTCCCATTCTGAAACATCTATTTTAGCTTCAGCTGAGTCCCCAACACAATGAATAGGGACCCAAATACAAGTAAAATAAATATTGTTGCGTTAATCTAATGGAAAAGGAAAAACTTACTCTATTTTTATTATTATAGTACCAAGCATAAAGTTAATATCACATTTATTCTTTTAGTAGTTCTGACTTATTAAAGTGTTAGGTCTAAAGGCATAGTCTTAGTTGGATACTTTTCCCTAGGCTTCTTATTTAGGTGTCTTTCCATGATTTTCCTCATAGGTTTCAAATTCTCTCTTACCCGCCTGTTGGAATAGAACATATTTTCCTATTCAAATAAATGTTTGATAATTATCTTGAGTTACTTTGCTATCCTCAAGGAATGATGGAGGAAATATGACCCATAATTAGGTAACCTTCAATCATCAAAGATTAGTAAAGTTAGTATTCAAGAAATAGTGGATGTTTCATGAGGCAATTTGAGAAAGAAAATAGAAGAAAGTAATGCATACCTTACCATTAAAACTCTATAAACCCTAGAAACTGCGAGAAAGGTAAAAAACTGTGTGCATATCACTTCATATACATTAAGATGGCTATTATCAAAAAGTTAAAATTAACAAGTGTTATTAAGGATATGAAGAAATTGGAACCCTTGTGCATTGCTGATGGGAATGTAAAATGGTTGCAGTAACTAGGAAAAACTGTATGGTAGATGCTCAAAAAAGTTAAACATAGAATTACCATGTGATCCAACATTTGCCCTTCTAGGTATATGCTCAAAATAGTTGAAAGTACTGACTCAAACAGATATTTGTACACCCATGCTCATAGCACCATTATACACAAAAGCCAAAAGGTGGAAACAACCCAAATTCCATCAACAGATGAATGTTCGGGATGATAAAAACATTCTAGAAATGGATATTGGTAATGATTTCACAACACTGTGAATAATCTTAATGCCACTGAATTGTACACTTAAAATGGTTGAAATGGTAAATTTTATGTATATTTTACCATGATAAAAAAAAATCAGATAGTGGTGGGGGGAAACCTGTGTGCACAGGGATGGATATGCATCCTCATGTGACACTTTAATAAACCAGGGGATCATTTTTAGGGAACATTTTTCAGATTGGCATATCCTCCCATTCCTGAAACTTTTAAGAATAACTTGTAGGCACAGAACACAAGCCCTCTCACCACAGAGTTATAATAATAACATATTAAGAGCTTGCTTTCACCACCTACTAGCCCCAGTAAAAATCGTGTATAAAAATGGCCAGGGAGGAGCTTTGTGATTAGAAACTGGGACCCCTCTTGCTGTGCCCTCATTGTGTCCCCACATCTAGTCATAAGTCCTAGACTCGAGAAACCAGGTATGTTAAAAATGGAGACTATGTAGTAAACTGGATATTAGACTATCTTTTTGACAGGTAGCCTCCATTATACATAGAAGAAACGAGTTCCCAGATAAGTACATTACAGAGAGAAAGCTTTCAAAAAAATTTTTGTTTGCTGAGGAAAATTGGCCCTGAGATAACATCTGTTGCTAATCTTTCTCTTTTTGCTCAAGGAAGATTGTCACTGAGCTAATATCTGTGCCAATCTTCCTCTATTTTATGTGGGATGCCACCACAGCATCGCTTGATGAGCAGTACTAGGTCCACCTGGGATCCAAACCCGCGAAACCCAGGCTGCTGAAGTGGAGTGTGCAAACAACCACTACATCACTGGGCTGGCCCCTCAAAATGATTTTTTTAAGTTGAACCTGACCCTTTCTCTTCCACCAATTCATTTCCCTTCCATCACAATATTCCCAGTAGCAGGAGGTGTGGTTGACTTTATAAAGCATTTTGTCTGAAAAGACAAGAAAAAAAGATCTCATTGTTGCAACCCTTTACCTTTCGCCCAGAGAAGTTTGCAATATTAACTAATCCAATGTTTTTGTCTCATTCTTTGCAATTCTTTATAGGCTATAATCAGACTAACTGGTGTCCCAGGCACAGCTTTAACAACCAAAAGTACATTCCACAGCCCCTCCAATATTTATTGTATTTACAAGTAGAGACGTAGAGAGTTCTTAGCAAATCTCTTCAGATCTTAATATAAGGATGTTAATTCAATTAGCTGGAAATTAGAGGAAAAAATAATAACTCTTAAGCAGATGTCTGAATATTCAAAACCTACTTGACTCAACTATTAACCTTTAACCCAAGAGAGAAAATATTCTACACATGAGAAGTTCCAACTGCATGATTATTAATACGTAATTCGATAGAGCATAAAACCAATTTGGGGAAAAAATGAGTGAGGATATAAATGACTTAATGGACAAAGTGGAAATGCCTGAGAAATAAGAAGAGTTTACTGGAAGTTCATCTACTCTCTATCTGAAGGAGCAGCCCATAGTCTGGTGTCATATAATACTGACGAAAAATTAAAAAGCTCATTTTTAAAAAGATCTTAATTCTCCTGATTTTAATATATTTTTATTATCTTTGGACTTTTCCTCCTTAAATTAACATTCTTAATTTTTAAAAGATAAAATATATGCGTACCAATCATTATTTATAATCCATCTACTACATTAAAATTTTTTTTAAAAAATCTCCTAAGAACATAAACCAAAATGGGAAAGGACATTTAAAAAAACCAACAAAATGAAATTTCATTTAAAAAAACGATGTCACAAAAATAGTTACTGTTTTAGTGCCCTTGTCATCTTGTTGAGTAGCTGCTATTGTATATGTTCTATTGGAAACCTTGAAATTATCATTTGTCTTTCCCCATATTTAATGTTAATCTTTTGCTTTGGAATGGTTTCCCTTCATGAAGCTGTATGAGTTTTGCTTTTTATTTTAGGATGAGAGTGTATATGTGTGTACTATTTATCCTGCCTTATTTGAAAATCCCGAAGGAATTTAAATTATACATTAGTATCTAAGCAAGTGTTACAAATGAAGACCCTCTCTTAAAAGGAACTGTATTATTCATCTAATGTACATTTTTAATTACTACTAACTGGCTTCCTTAAAAGATAAAACTTCTTCCATGATCATGCTGTTTACTGAAGCACTAAAAAACATTCTTTATTTGTCAAATCTACATTAACTCAATATGTTGAAGGATACTAACATTTGTGTATTTCAATGTCTCAATTTTAAATTATTTTACACATACACATAATACTTATTTTCGTTAAAATAAAGGAGTTAAATTTATTTTTCTCAGCAAATGAAATAATTTTAAAGAGCTATTAAATTGCCTTAAGAAAAAGGATTAAAATTTCTCATTTGTTCATAATTTTTAATATAGATAATTTGGATTTGCTATAACTTTTTGGAGTGTATATATACAAGTACACATCATAATTATATGATATAATATCACATGGTATGATGCTTTCTGTATATATGTTCACGGTAACTTTCAAAAGCAGAAATGAGGGCCGGCCCCATGGCATAGTAGTTAAGTTTTGGCACACTCTGCTTTGGCGGCCCAGGTTTGTGGGTTCAGATCCCAGACACAGACCTACTCCACTCATCAGCCATGCTGTGGCAGTGACCCATATACAAAATAGAGGAAGATTGGTACAGATGTTAGCTCAGGGCCAGTATTCCTCAGAAAAAAAAAAAAAAAAAGAAGAAGTAAGGTTTTAGAAGAAAGTTTGAAGTGATAGGCAGTGTATTTCATGGAATTTCCAAGATGGTCCTTGGATTCAGTATAGGTTTTATTTAAAGCCACTAATGCCTTTGACAGTATAAATGAGAGTAGTGAACTTGCAATGCAGTACAAACTAATGGAGTTTGGTATAACTTTCTGAAAAACCATGTAGTATAATGCACACATGCTAGCATTTGTTTATGAACTAGAAGGGCACTTGTGTATGTAGGGTGATATTGTGTCAAAGCTTTAATGACACTTAGGTTTACTCATATCTGTACATATCTAAAGGATAGGTAGAAGTAGGCTTATCAATTAGCTTTTTGGAGAGACAGCACTATGGGAAGAGAAAAAAGGCATACACAATGAGCTCAAGGCAAGGAGAGATATTGCGAGGAGGAGTTAATATGCCACTTAGATTGGGCTCTTTTCCAGCCTCTTGAACTCTTGACTAAGTCCTAGCATGAGTCCTAGTAATAAGAGAACATATGAAAAACTAAAATTGAATTAACACAAAAAGCAGATGCGTCATTATAGCAGTTTTTGGTCCTCCTGATATTATTGGCATGTTAGTAGCTTTTCCAATGACAGGAGATAATATTCCCCTCTCAGACATAATCACTCTCAATACCAGGCATTAGCCAACATGATGGAAGGATCAGCAGGCGCCAGCCGCAGAAACACTGCCTTTGGCAGGCATGAACAACAGCAGTAACTTCTGGGGGAAATGACAAAATTGTTGCTGCTTATTAGCGTCCACAGGAAGAGGAAACCTCACTATAGGGAACTAAATGCTGCTGCCACCTTTTGGCCAAAGAGACACATGAGTCACTCTCTGGGTACTCCTGAAACCATTTTGAAACACTTTTAGATGTTATGGATTTTCCACAAATAAATGGGGATAGAGGCTGGTAAACACTGATTCATGCCTGTTATTTTGATCATATTTTTCTTTTCATGGCTTTTATAATTTCAAACATATAGGTTACCTATATAAATAGTTTTGAATATGCCCAATACATGCATCCTTGAAAAGTTTTCTATAATCGAATTGTTATATATTGAGTATGTGATTTTCATTCTTTTTAAAAGTACAATGTACATCTTCCAATTTATTTGTTTTCCGGGCATATAAATTCATTTTAACAAAGAAAGACCTTTATTTTTAATTCCCTTTCAATTTGTTCATCAAACCACTTCATAAATATTTCTTGATTACATGCTATATTTCAGGCACATACCACTTCTATCAATGATATTTTGATCTTTTTGCATAAATATTTTTAAATAATTTTAAACTTATAGAAAAGTTACAAGAAAAAATAATGTTTTATCCTGAACTGTGAGAGAGTAGGTTGCTAACCTAATGCCCTAACATCTCCAAAAAGTTTAGTTTCTACTTCTACATCACTGGTATAAGGGAAGGCTCTTGTTTGAAGCCTTCAAGTCGGAAAATTAATACTATTAAATGGCCACAATCTAATTTCAAACTCCTTTCATATAATAATTGTCCCTATGGTATTCTTTGTAACAAAAGGATACAGTTCAGAATCAGATATTATATTAATTTATCATATCTCCTTAGACTCCATCAGTCTAAAATAGTTCCTCAATCTTTCACTTTTATGACCTTGACAATTTTAAAGATTACAGGCCAGTTACTTTGTAGTTTTTGCTTCAATTTTGGTTTGTCTGAAATTTCCTTACAGTTATATTCAAGTTATCAAGTGATGCTGTGTTATTCTTCATGCTTCCTAGAGGAGGTGAACAATTTTGATTTGACTCATTATTGATCATGCTCACTTTGTTCTCTTGAGTAAATTGTTATCTTTCACGCACTGTAAAATTATTCTCTCTTGTTTTTAATTAATAAGTATTTTGTGGGGAAGGTGCTTGGAAACTATGTAAACACCTTGTTTGGCATCTAACTCTATATTTATTTATTTCTATCACTATAGAGTCAAGTTTCCTATTTTATTAAATGCACTACAATTCACTATTATCATTATTTATCTTGATCTCAGATTTGGCCAACAGCAGCCTCTTCAACTTGTGTCCTTTTGACATGTCCCCATCACTCTTTGAGCACTTCCTTGTTTCCAGACACAAGAGGATATTCCAGGGACATCTTCCATTTTCTCTGTTCCAGCCCTAGAATCATCCATTTTCAAAAGCCTTCGTTCCTTCTACTGAAGCTTGGTATTTAGAAGCCAAGATGTGGGTGCCAATACCTCAGTGCTATTGTGTGGATTGCTGCTCCAAAGCATATATTATACACAAGCATATATATTATATATATATATATATACATGCACACATATATATACTCTAAGACATATATATATATATATATATATATAATCATAAGACCCTTTCTAGTTTTATCCCTTTTCATATTTGTAAATTCCTTCTTCACCAGTGGCCAGTGAGAATCCTCGCTCCCATTTTCCTTAATATATTTATTATTTGATAAAAATCCCCTGTATATAAGCAGTCTGCCAGCACTGCTACTGTCCCCTTCCTATGTGGTTGCCTTCCTCACTCTACTCTTGCTCTGTCTTGCCTCACTGGGCCTTACTGACTTGGATGTCCTCTTCACTATAGTCAGACTCTGCCACACTGGCCTTCTCAATGTACTGACACCTTCCTCGCCCTGCTCAGTCTCTGGCTTCCCATGCTGGGCACCCAAACACATGAATGTCCTCTTCACTCCACTTGGAGTCTGATGCTCCAAAATTTACTTCCATATGGATGCCCTCCCCATTTTTCTCTTGTTCTAAAACCCCTCATGGAGCCATCCCCTATGCAGGTTGCCTCCTCACCCTGCTTGGGCTCTGACATGTGTGGTGGGCTGCATCCACACATGGAGGCCCTCTTTATCCTAATTGGGTTCTGAAATGCCACACTGGACTACCTTCCCCCACATGGAAGTACTTCTCACCCGACATGGGCTTTCACACCTTGCTCCAAACTGCTCACATATGTGGTACCCATTCTCAATCTGCTCAGGACCTGGCCTCCCGTGCTAGGCCCCTTCCCCTCACATGGATACCTTTATCAAGCTGCTTGGACTCTGACTCCTCATGCCAGCGCACCAATCCTCACTAACCTAGCTTTCTTGAAAACCACCTAATAACCTTATAACTGAATTGACCAGGAAAGCAAAGGGAAGGGAAAGCAGAAATAGGTGATAAGGTAAAGAAGAAGAGAAAAGCTCTTCATTCATTTTCATTATTTAATAGAGTCTGTGAGACTACAGCAAATGTTTGAATGGTAGCAGGGCATGGATAACTAAAGAGGTAGAAATTAGAGTGGCCGTGGTGGCAGCAGCAATCAGGATTTCATAGTAGCCCATTATGTAATATAAAGTAGAGGAAGATGGGCACGGATGTTAGCTCAGGGCCAGTCTTCCTCAGCAAAAAGAGGAGGATTGGCAGCAGTTAGCTCAGGGCTTATCTTCCTCAAAAAGAATAAAATAAAAAAAATAAAAAATACTATTAACATTCCCAAATATGTTACCTAGTAATAAGTCTATCAAAAGACGGCTGAATTTTATGAGGATTTTTTCTTTAGCTTCAAAAAACAAAAATGATGACAAGTGAATGGATATAATCCATGTGTCATACAGATGCCAATTCTCCTCCAAATTGTTCTATATATTCAAAGTGAAGCTTATAAAATTCTTAATGTGTTTCATGAAGGAGCTTGACAAATGTATAAGCAGGAGCAAAGACCAAAGAATTGGCAACATGTTCTTGAAAACAAACAAGACTCACTAGTATATGCTTTTAGCAATAAAGACAGTGTGGTATTTGCAAAGTTACAGAATGTAGAAGCCAAAGATACTAGCAAGTGTGTGTGTGTGTTAATGAATAGCACAGGTACCAAGGAAGATCTGTGGAGAACAGATGGTCTTTTAAATTAATAGGAAAATTGATGCTCCAGCTAAGAAACAAAAACATTCTCTACTTTACATTATATGCATACACAGAAGTGTATTTAGATGGATTAATTTCTTAAATGTTAAAGGAAAACTTAAGATATTTAGAAGAAAATATAGGAGAATTATCTTTATGATTCAAGGATACGGAGTTTTTCAAACCATATATAAAAACACATTAATTATAAAAGACAAGATAGGTAAATTCTATTATATTGATATTAAGAACTTTTTATCAGAATAAATCTGTAATCTATCATTAATAAATCTGTAATAGGTATTTTAACTATAATCTATAAGATCTATAAAAAAAGATATTTTAACAGAGATAAAACAGGAATATTATACTCAAGTGCATTAGGGAAATTAAAATTAAGATATCATATGATACTTTTTTATTGAGGTAACATTGGTTTATAATATTATATAAATTTCAGGTGTACATCGTTATATTTCGATTTCTGTGTAGATTACATCGTGTTCACCAACCAAAGACTAATTACCGTACGTCACCATACACTCACAGGATACTATTTATATCCACTAGAACTAGGTTGTCAAAAACTCTGAGGCCAAAGTGGACTTCCTCATACTCTCTCCTCCTAAAAGTCTATCATTCCTCCTAGAAACCTACACAAGGAGATAAGATGAGTCTTCTGAGTAGACACTTAACTAACTTGTTTCCTGGAGGAGCAGAGTCTGCCTCCAACTCGGGTGAGTACAGACAGCGGCCTCTGATGCATTAACTGTACCCGATAGAGGACACATTTTCACAATATCAGTCACCCTCCTCACTTCAAGAGAAGTATCTGCCATGGAGAGAATGGAAAAACGTTCATTCTAATACATTAGAGACTTTGGTCTGATTTTATGAGTTGAGTTATAAAAGGGAATAATGGTATGTCTTCTCATATGTGTGCGTGTGTCTCTGTCTCTCTTTTTTTTCTTTTAACATTTCTCTCCTTGGTACTTCCTGGCAGAGATAAGCCTCTAAGAGAATATGATTTTAAGGCATCATGATACCATACACATTCCACTCTATGATTTACTGGAAACCAACAGGGGCTCTCTCAGGATTAAATTAGACATTATAGAGAAAGAAGCTCCAATGCTTTTAGCTATGTGAGTGTTAGAGGAAACAAGCCAGTGAGCAGTGAGAAATATGTGTGTACATGCATGTGTAATCAGTGAAGAGAAAGGGAAAGGGCTGCCACTTTTGAGTCAATTATTTGAAGAAGATAATTTAAGGTAGCTCTTCTGCAAACTTTTTAGGAACGATTCTCCTAAAATGATGCACGTGATAAAATGACTCATTTTCCAGTTGGTTGTTTTGATAGCGTAGAGTCAGAGCCAGTAAGTTACAACTTAATGCAGAAATCATCAGAAGGGCAGTAATTTTTAAAGAAAATTCTCCTTTGATAATTTTTCCTCTGCTCTGGCATGTCCGCACCCTTGATTTCCTGTTCTTAGGTACTTAATATGAAATTATTTGAAGCGTTTAACTTCAACCTTCCTTCCTTCAGTCTTATAATTGAAGTTATTCTACTCTTAGAAAAACCATCTATTATAAAAAGCGATTATATTTTACATGAAGACTGTAATGTAGAGAGGGGGAAATGGATGGATCAAATTAGGAAAGGAAGACTGATTGAGATTTAAATTAAAAATGAAATATAAATGACATAAAAGTGATGCATTTTCTAGATTCTATACTTTATATTTGAAGAGAGCTTTTAGTGCTCTGGCTACTCCTGTAATTGCTGAAAAGGATATGTCCATTTAGAGCTTTAAAAGGGTAGACTGCCTTTTCAAATGTATTTTTTTCCAGCTAAGTTAATATCCATTTTATATCTCTTGGATTGCTTTAGATGACTCTCCTCCAAAGGTATCTATTTCGTGGTCCTAGATAATATTTTGTGTTAATCCAAACTACATTGCAATATTTATCTAGTCAGTTTTCCCAATCAAAATAACCGTTTATAATACAGTAAACATTCGCTTACTGTATTTAATATTATATGACTCTATGTGACAATGACTTTATTTGGACCAAGAGGAAAAAGTTATTCAGCTACAAATATATGGCAGATTGTATTTTGCTAAAATGACTAGAATCTTGATCCATCTCCTCTAAGAGACGGAGTCTATTTACACTCCCCTTGAATCTGGGAAAACGGGCAGGGAGGGGCTTTGTGTTTGCCTCCCTGAATGGAATGAAGTAGAAATGATGCTGTGTGTCTTCTGAAGCTAGGACCTAAAAGGAGATATGGCTTCTGTCAGACTCTCTTTGCCTTGGGACACAAGTCTTTGGAACCCGGAACTAGCTGACATATAAGAAGCCTAGCTACCTTGAAGCTAAGATGCTTGAGAGACCTTGTGGAGCATCCACATAGGGATAGAGAAGCCAAAGGAGCCTCATCTGTTGCAGCCCTCAGCTGTTCAGTTTTTCCAAGCCCAGGCACCAGACATGTGAGGGAACATGCCTTCATATGATTCCACGCCCTGGCCTTTAAACCAAGCCAGCTGATGCTGTGTGGAGCAGAGACAAGTTGTCCCTGCCAAGCCCTGCCTACACTGCAGATTTGTGAGCAAACTAAATATTTCCAGCCACCAGCTTCTGGAGTGGTTGATTACACACCAATTGATGACTGGGAAAAAACTGTTGAATTTCAGAGACATTCATTTATGTTTTGTATCTCAAAGAAGAAGTCATGAGACCTCTTCGGAAAGCCATGACCCTCATGAGATATATAGATTCTGAAAGACAGCCTCTCGACCCACTATGCGGGAAACTTGCAGGAAAGTGAAGAGAAAGGAACTGGAGTCTGTCTTCCTACAAACGATTTTTCACTACTTTCCGCTCAAATTGTATCCCAAATATTTTCCATATTATGTGAAAAAAATTTGTTTCAGTCTATAGACGTAAACCATAGCAAAATAAATAAAAACAAATAATGAGAGAATTTTTCCCCCTAAAAATATAAATGCAGGAACTGGATAGATAAATGTAGTAAACATCAAAAGAGGAATATGTCAGTAGACAGGAGGCCGATCAGGTAAGGGACTCAAAGCTCAGTTGCAGCTCAGGAGTGGTAAGGACCCATCAAAGAGAGAGATAAGTCAAAGGAGATCCATAACTGTAAATCTTGCGAGGTAAAGCTACTAGGACTTACAAAGATTTTGAGGGTTGTTCACAAAATGTGGAACTAGCCAAAGAAATTGACATGGAGTGGCTAGATAGGTTCAAGGAAAAGCACTATGAGGCAATGTCACAGAAGCCAGTAAATGTGATCAATTTAATACTACTTTGATATTGAGATCATAGAAGTATCCATTGGATTTTGTCAACTTGACCTGTACAGAAACAGTTTCAAGAATGATGGGACTATAAGCCAGAATGGAACTAATGGCACAAAATTGGAAACTGTAATGTAGACTAACAAAGAAATCTCTTTGAGTTCTGAGGTAGTTAGATTAGAAATGTAGAAATAGGAGCCGGCCCTGTGGCCAAGTGGTTAAGTTCTTGCACGCGACTTCAGCGGCCCAGTGTTTCGCTGGTTTGGATCCTGGGTGCAGACATGGTACCACTCATCAGGCCATGCTGAAGCGGCATCCCACACAGCACAACCAGAGGCACTCACAACTAGAATATACAACTATGTACTGGGGGGCTTTGGGGAGAAGAAGAACAAGGGGAAAAAAAGAAATGTAGAAATATCTTTATTTAGTGTGGCACCTCCTTTCTTACTCACCTGTACTTTGGATTTGAAAAATGAGTAAGAGAAGAAATTAAGAATATGTGAGAGGAAAACAGGGAGTAAAAAAGAAAGGGAAAGAGACTGGTAATAGGTTACACATTCTCAGAACTTGAGCAGATGAAAAATCCACTCTCCTACTTCCTCTCTCTCCCCACTCCAGCACTGAAATATCCCAGACTGTAACTCGGCATTCATCGGCAGAGCATTTACTTCATCTTCTTAAGCAAGTTTAGCTGAGAGAACTCATTTGAAGTTCATGTGAGTCCTTCCAAAATTCAAGGAAAAAATGTTTTTTAAAAGCCAACAATCTGTATTAGAATGTATATATACTTATAAAAAAAATCACAGAATGCCACTGTGTAGCTAATGGCTTCATCTGTGATTCCAGAATGGCAATTGCATTGTGTGAATATTTAAAAGTAAGGCATTCTGCTAGCTCATGCCAAAATATATAAATCATTTGGAGATAGAATGTTGAATGGATTTAAACTTGATAGATTTAGACATATGCTTCTAATGGATTGTTCAACCTAATCCTATTTAATGTAACTCTTGAATGTTGCTTGAATATGACCACGTGCAGTGATTTCTAGAATATATCATATACCTCTTCCCAACCCCACCCCCACTGCCCCCTATACCTAAATGCCAACTCCACACAGTTCCAAATCTTGAGCATAATATACAAGAGCCCCAAGGACCTTTCCAGTTTTATGTCCTGTTGCTACACACTGTACAGCGTTGCAGTCCCTTATGCTTATCACCAGTAGTAAAGCACAGCTTTCTTTTTTGCAACATGTGCCACAGAGCCTCACTCTTATAAAATACTTCACAAAAAAACCCACGAAAAACAAAAAAGGTTATGTAGTTTTAAAAAAGAGAAATATCACTTGTTATATTTTGTTTCTGTAAATTCACACTGTATTTAAATTTTCCAAAAAGCTTAAATTAACATTACTCAAAACTTTCACACTACGAACATTTTTAAGTGCTCCTTAGCTCTGGGAAATGCTGATTTAGCAGCGCTCCCCCCCAAAAAATAAAAAAGAGTTATCTCATACATTAGTATTTAAATTGTTGAATGGCACTGAAAAATCTTTTCAAGATTATTTGTAAAAGAATTATCAGAAGGGATTATTTTGTGGAGATCACAAATGTGTATCAACAAGGATAACTTTTTAAAACTTTTTAAAAGTCGCTGTAATATGCAAATAGGTACTCATAGCTTCAGTTAACATTTTCAGCAAGAATGCCAAATACAGATTCAAAAATGGGCTGTGTCTCAAATCACTTAGATGAAGCATTGAGTATGTGCTCTAGAACACTGTGCTAGAGGACACAGAAAAGGGATCAAGGTGATGGGAGGACACTGATGCTGGAGTTGACTTTGAAGCATTTTCGTAAGATTATTTCATTAAACGTGAGTGGAATAAAGAAATGTTTGAAAATATTATATTATTTATATATGACATTTAAATATGTAACTGAATTAATAAAATCACAGATTATAAATAGATATTTGACCTCTCTATATATATCTCCCTGAGGCTTTATATTTAAATTGACTAAAATATTTATAAATGAATGTATGCGTGTGTGTGTGTATGCGTGTGATTGGAATAATGGGGGATTAACTTATATTTGCATTTATACAGTATACTTCAATATTCACTGCTTTTAGGAAGTTCTCTCTGAACTTCTTTCTTCCTTTTCCTTGTCTCTTTACTGGGATCTCTGAGTTTACGTATGTGCATAAATACAGATTCCTGAATTTTACATCTCTCCTCTCTCCCTATCCAGATACTTAGGTTTATGTATATTTAGACCCGCCACTGGAGGACAAGCATGGTATCTCATGGACTATTTATTTCCAAGGATTATTACAGTGCCAGGCATAATACTGAGTGAATGTTTGCTAAATTAATTAATAATATTACTTTCAAATTAACTAATAGATTAACTCCAGATTTCACTTTCTTCTTTTGTTTCAAATCAGGTTGAGAGCATACATGATTTATTCAGTAAGTCAGTTCACCATGCTAAAGACTTTGAAATTTCTAAGATGAAAGATGAAAGGTAGTATAAAAGAGCCTTGGAGTTGAGAATAATCATTTACCCTACAAACTTTCACTAGTTCTTTTGATACATCCCAGTTTCAGAGAAATAATAACAGTGAGTTGTTTTTTTTAATATCGCTACAACTCCGAGCCTGTGAAGGATATAAACATTTCTTTTTCCATTTCTATGAAAATATTTTTGCCACAAACCCAGTTTTCGTTGGGTACATATTATATTCTTCCAGATCCTCAATAGGAATCATGTTGTGTCATTGTTTAAAACTTTCAAATTTATTGTTCTCTGCTAATTTAGTAAATTTCAAAATAATTATTTACTAAAAGTTGGTTGAGGTTAAAAAAATCTGTTAGCCCTTTCACTCTGTCAATTTATATATTATAAAGGTTATGATTAAGATTTTAGCATGTGGAAAGAGCTGTACTAACTGTACTAACCAATAATTTATGTAATTTATGAGCTTGATTCAGGCATTGAATTTAGTGACTATAAAAAGGAAAATAAAGCTTCAGAGAAGTATTGTAAATGGTCGGTTCATAGTCTATATAAATCAGCCAGGTATAAAGCATTATAAATATTTAAACTTTTGTAGTATAACCAGCTCTATTATCTAAAAACACGATCATAAAATCGAATACTTTTCTTGAATTCAAATAAGAAATCTACTAAGATATTTACAATTCTTTGGGTAAATTGGGAAAGCAAATAACAAAGCAATTTCCATAAATTTCACCATTAAAAGATATCATATTGTTCATTTAGATGCTTAATTTTACAAAAGATATAATTTTATTGCTTAAGCATAACTTTTCTGGATTTTGAATGTCTTTATTGACTAATAGCTTCATAACCCTAGGAACTTTACCTCAAATCTTCAAATTATTTTATTTCAATTCATCAAGAACATTATTATACTCATCTAATATTTTAAAGTATTTCTTTACCAATAACTGATTTATACTTAGATTGTTAGATTCTCTTGAAAACAATAACTGAAAATAATTAGTATTCATAACCCTTAGCGAAGAGTCAGGAAATAAATAAAGACACTGAAGTTTCCATCAGAATTTAATTAAATTTAGCAAGTTATAGCTTGGTGCTTCTCAGCATATAAAAAAGAGTCGACAAATCTCATCTTAATTACTTCCTCTCTCCCCTCTATGATGATTCGATCACTTGTTACAAAACCATGTCTCCAAGTATCAGTCATTAAGTTTTGACATAAATGAATTAAAATTTGTATTGTGTTGTGATATTTTTCCTTACTATTGGTACAGAAGTATTGGTGGAGGGGAATGGTCACTCCCTTGTCCCTCCCTCCTCTGAAACTGTGTCATTTTATTCTTTAGTAAAGTTATCCATCTTTTTGCATATTATGCAGCCCAAATTTAATACATTGCCTTGACACCTGGTTTGTGTTCTTCCAAAAACAAAACAAAACAAAAAATACTGTGTTTTACCAACAGATTGTAATATCAACTTCCTTAGACACATTCAGTTGACATCTGTGACATTGTGAAGAAAGAAAAAAAAATTGTGTTCCACAATTACATGTTAATAAGCCCTTAGTATTTCTTTCCTATTTATGTAAAGTAGGTTTAAAATTGTAGACATCTAGCTAAAGGCCAGGTCTTCAGCGTTCAATAGTGCGGCAGCTCCCCCTATAGGAGATTTGGAACTATATGTTCATCAGCTAATTCAGAAAAGGCAAAGCAATTTTTTTTCCTAAGCACCTTAAGTGTTTGATCATTTTACTCGGTTATTCATTGATTTATTTTTTAGCAATATATATCTTTAAAATTATTTTCCTTTTAAAGTGGAGGAAGAAGGGGGGAGGGGGAGGAGGAGAAGGAAGAGAGAGAATGAGAATAGTGTGAGCGGACTGATGCCAAAAGCTTTTAAGAAATAATTTCATATATGTAGTCCATAACAAGAGAAATCTAAATAAAAAGTGATATCTGTGAAATATATTCTTTTTTACTTGTTTCTGTCTAATTTATTTTATTCATCAAAATTATGTGTAAGTGTACATGGACAATGGGCAAGCTACAACTTCACGTACATACATGTTTGGTCCAAGAGTCTATAAATATAGTAATGCTAGATGCTGATTACTACAAATCTCTTATGAATGGATTTAGATGTCAGAATGTTTTTGGTAAATGTAACATATATCTTAGACAAATTAGAAAATTAAATTGCGAATTGGAGAAAAGTTTAAATTAGCACAAATAACCAGCTTTAGAAATGCAATATTACACTTCTAGCTCAAACACATAAGACGAAAATTTTGAAATTATTGCCAAGTAATAATTTTATCGGACAAGATTAATTGTATAATTAGCATTTGTTTCTCATTTGACATGATGGCAATAAGATATCAAAGACGTTTCTTCTCTCATAGGAGTCAGTCATCCTGAAATCTTGCATGATATTTACTGGCTTGGTAAGCAGTGTAAAAGCCTAGCTCAGTTCGCTATAGCACAGTTCAAATTGTCTAGTTTCTGATGACTGAGGTTCTAATGAATGAGGATTGTTGTGTAATAATATTATGTTGTGTCCCTCAAAGTAATTTTGCTTCATCGGGAAAATAAAATATTTTATTAAAAAGTATTAGTAATTATGTATTCAACCTCTTAACCTAGTCCACATGCCTTATGAATACCTATGCATGATATCATTTCAGAACTATCTCAGTTCAGGTACCAATTACTCACTCTTTCATTACCATAATAAGTAAAGTGATGAAGAGTTAGTGCCACCTCAATTCGAATATGTAGTTCAAATAAAGTCGGTATAAAAATCATATTTTCACGAATTGATGTCACTTTTCTTTGATATGTCTGGGTCACGATCACTGTCTGTGCTTTATTTGCAAACATCCATGGCAGTGATAAGATATGGAAAGGCAGTGTATAGTATCTATGGTTGTTTTTCCAACTTCTCTTAGTTGTGTATATGTATGTGGATATGGATTAACAAATATTTCTGTATGGTCAAACATGTTAGCTTCTGAGAAACCCTTCTGGATAGGCTTTGCTAAGAGAGACAGTGGAATGATAGTTCAAATTATATAAGGCTATACTTTATCAAACATGTCTGCCAAGGCAACACTAGGAACAGCAGAGAATGGCCATGTTCCCCTTGCAGCAACAGGTCATTACACATAGGAACTCACCACCAGACTGAAATATTTTTGAAGTCCCATGTCTGATCAAAGAGACTTTAGATTCTATTCAATAATATATATATTAGTTTAAAAATTATTATAATTAAATTATTTGATTTTCTTCCCCCCAAGATATCAAGTAGAATGAACGTCCACAGAAGATGCATCATACTTCTCGAGCTTTATGTTCGTTTGGCACTCCCAGAGATGTCTCTATGAAGTTCCAATGTGAGAAGTATGGGCAAAATAATACCCCTTCTATGTACTTCACTTCTATCTGGTAATGGGGGACTCATAAATTAGGTTAAAGTGTGTATTTGACTTTGAGAAAACCCTTCCAAAGTCCTTCGTTCTCTGCTCTTAGAAATTTTGTGTTCTGAAACACAAAGCAAAATCTTTGCTCTGAAGAAGAAGAAGCTTGGCCCAAATTGCTTCACAATATGCTTCCATATCTTCTTATTACTTGCTATATACTGCAGAAGAATAATCCACTATCATTCATGAAATCATTTACTCCTTTCATAAAGTAGGGACGGGGACAAAAGTGTTCTATTAAACTGCCTCCGTTGTAGAATAATGGCAAAAAGTTCTCCTGCCTGACCTCTTCAGAAAACTCGTTACCAAAAATATCATTTTGGTCCAAAGCAATGTGACCATTTAGATAATTCCACCTTTACTATGTACATTAGCCAGTTCTTCAGGGTTATATAAATATGATGAGGCTATTTCAGTTTGAAGAGACAGTCAAAATCAATCTTAAAGCAAATACTGAAACACTACTGATATTAGTGAAAACATTTAGTCAATTAGATATTCTCAAGGTTTACTGTAACCTTTCAGTGATAACAATAATTATTGCATCATTTTGGCAACAACCCATCACCAGCCATATAGCCATTATTTGACTTTAAATTATGTCGTTATTAACGATATTTAATTAATTAAAACTTAATTAATTAAAAAATTTTAGGTCTTTTCCCCACCTAAGCTAAATGGCATAAATAAAAGAAAGATGAGATAATTGTAGGAAATGTAGACTCTGAGAGGTATTCTGCAACAATGCAGGAACAAAGACAAACGTGTTTTGTCAGCCACGTTGAGACATAAATGGTCATATCCTTAGAAATGCAAACTAGGAGTAAGATGGGCAACTTGGAAACTTTCCACATTTTCTCAGAACAGACTGTTTCAATGAAGATTTTTAGTCAGGTAAACATGAAACAGATTAAATACCCGAAGAAAGCAATTAAAGAAAGCACATGTAAATAAACCGGGCAATAACTTGGATTTGAAACCAATGAAAAGTCAAGTATCCATTCCCCAAAGCATGCAGTTACACAGATGGGGATAATAGTAGGAGAGGGACTGAGTAAGGAGGGAAGCAATTTGAACATATGGTGTTCTTAAAGGTTCATGTGAATTGGAGAGGAAGGAACATTTGGGCTGTAAAGGAGACTAACAGATCACCAACATAATTGGCTGGCTAATGGGATATCTTTGAACAAAGGAATCATGATCATTATACCTACAGGATATTATGCATGATAAACAAATAATCCTGTAATGCACAGAGACACCTGTTCCTTTTTGTTTGTTTGTTTGTTTTTTTTTTAGAAGAGGAGAATAGAGTAAGTCCCTGGAAGCTCTTATAGTAGAAGACATTATCATTCAGTGCGGAGAGGTAGTGCCATAGTAAACATCACCTTATGGTGACTGGACACTACCAGAAAGCAGATTGAGAACAGAAAGAAGTTTGTGGGTTATCACAGAGAAGACTGGTTATATATAACACATTTTGCTTTACTACATGTGTTCAAAGCTCACCACTACTTGTAAGTGCGGATGGAGGGGAAGCTAGTATTTGTTGATTGTCTACTCTGTGCACGGTTCTCTAGGAATAGGAATCTCATTTAAGTCTGAAAACATCCTTATAGTGGAGATATTATTATTGCGATTTTGTATATAAAACAACTGAGATTTAGAGGGACAAATTAATTTACCTCAGGACTCTCATCTAATAATTGTGAAAACATGGATTTGACTCAAAACTGTCTCCCAAGCCTGCCCTGTTTCCTCTGCATCCTTATCCTTAATAAATAAAATTTGTGGGCCACCCGTGATAACTCATCACTCATATGCACATGACCTTTACCTCATTATAATGCTCTTTTTCAGCAAGATGAAACATGGTCTTAGGATCCTCTCTTTCAGTGTGCCCAATACAGCTGGAATTGACAACTTTTGCTACATGAAATTAATTTATCAAGTAGAGAGAAAGCAATGCTCTATCCTTGAAAATAGAAGTTTTCAGACAATGGTATGTGGTTTTAAAGGAAACAAAAATCGTAGGCACCAGATAAAAGTTTGCAAGTATAATTTCTTCTGGTTCCCTTCATGTTACTTAAATGTTCTCATTTATTACAATTCAGTCAGTATTCAGTATGTCTCCCTTTTCTTTCAAATTTGCACCTAACTTCCTTGAGATTCCTTGCTTTTAAGATTAGTGTCAACTCACCATAGTGGCTCAGGGAGATTCCTCTACTCAGGGACGAATTTATCGTGAAGGTCATAAAGGTAAAGCTTCAGAAACTGTCACTTACATCGGCTTCTCTCTGGGACCTAGGATTTTTTTTTTAAAGATTTTATTTTTTTCCTTTTTCTCTCCAAAGCCCCCGGGTACATACTTGTATATTCTTTGTTGTGGGTCCTTCTAGTTGTGGGATGTGGGACGCTGCCTCAGCATGGTTTGATGAGCAGTGCCATGTCCGCACCCAGGATTCGACGCAACGAAACACTGGACCTCCTGCAGCGGAGCACGCGAACTTAAACACTCGGCCACGGGGCCAGCCCCTGGGACCTAGGATTTTTGATGTTGTGGTGTGTAGGAGCTTTCATAAATTTGCAACTTTTTATTTCCTTTCTTTTTCTAAATATTAACTTTTTGTACTTAAGTTTGTATTTGTTACTGAGGATATATTTTCATAAAAGAGAACTCCCCAAACTGTATAAGCCTCAAGCTCTACAAAACCTAAGTACCCCTTCCTCTTCTAGCAATAAAACAGCAGTTACCTTAAAACTGACATGATTTATTTTGAAAGCCCAGTTTCCACATTTTTCGTATCTTTTTGGCATTTAAAATTTGCGATGTCAGATGAGAAAAATTCTGTTCTGCTATGACAGCTAAAATTATTTTGGGGTGGGTTTTGCATTTACTCCTGTTAACTATAATGGATTGAGACAATATAAATATTAAAGGAGATATTGCTACTATTGCTACTTTTTTGACAGTGGAGTGGAACTAAGATTAGAAGGATCAAGATATACTATTTAGAATAGTGAGAATACTTTATGAAGCATACTCTAATCCCTAACTGTACATACTGGCTTGAGATTTATTTGTGTATTTATTGATTGATTTTTTATTTTCTTCACAAATATATAAGCCCTATGAGGAGAGGAAACTCTGTCCACTTGTTCTCCAGAGCATCTCCACCACTTAGGATGGCCTGGCACATGGTAAATGTGAAATAAATGTTTGATAAATGAATGACTGACTGAATAAATGAATGGCACGTGCTAAGAATCCCAAAATATACTGATAACTGGAAGTCATCGCTAAAAAAAGGACCCGATTGATCAAGCTGAGTCTTCCAGAAGTATTCACGCATTCACAAAATTATACTAATTTTTACTCAACACTCATCATTTCTATACACCAAGTTTCAGCCAGATGTTATTTAAAGTATCTGAATTATAGACCCTTGAAAGCCGGGGTTTGTAATGGAAATGCTGACAGCCACTTAACCAGATAATAGCACTAGTTCACTTGGTGTGTATATATAGTGTCACTGCTAATATGGCTCTGCCATCTGTTCTATCTGAGAGTTGCAAAAGATTTGAGCTTCAAACTACTGGTTTTTTAAAAAAACCTGCCAGATAAATCGGATCCTAAAAGGTGAAATAATGAAATGACACTTTAATGCTTTAATTACATTGCTCTGGTGACTACCTAAGTGCCAATAGTGCGCCATGAAAGGGATGATTGGAAAACGGCATGTCACCTTGAACACCATCAGGCATTTCTGTTTTACAATTCTGTTCCTGCTAGGCAAGGTATGAGAACATTTTGCACTCCTTATGATTTTTTTTAACAGCCTAATAGTGCAGGTGTGTGGTCAACAATGTATGGTGAAAATACGTTTTTTAAGTGCCTAATGGCTGTGCCTCTGCTAACTCTTAACTTGAAGAGAAAGGTCAAAGAAACTCCAGATGGCCATCACGAACTCTGCAGAAATGGCTTTCTCTAATTAATGACACTTGACAAGTGTTTTTTCCCCCAGAATGTAGGCTTTACAGACACCAGAAATTAATTCTTAACACCTGTGTTACCAGGGGCTGGCAGCCTGGGAGAAATTCCCTTATGCCTTTCAGCTGAATGCCTGGGAGAGTCGTTCATTTCCCCTCCCAACCCTCTAGCTGTTTGATAACAAAAATAATGACAAATACACCTATTGGACAAATTCAGAGGTCAGAAGGCAAGAATTCCCTTTTTCTTACAATAACTGTTGAATATCAGATGGACATAGATTTCTGCTACAATAGCAACGCCCATCTGCTTGAGCTGACCAACGTACGTAGCCATAGATGGAAAGCTAGTTTTTAGGAAGCACTTCTAGTGGTCTCCTCTCAATCTGTTTATAGTTTCCTGGACAGCCTAAACTTGACTCTCACTAAAAACTTCTCCATCTCCTGCTACAGCCTTCTACTCTGTTCTTCTACTGCACATTTCTCACAATTTCTTAAGAACCAGTATGCTGGCAAGCGTGCAAGTGTCTTTTGTTCTCCCTTACCTTTCATTAATTTCTCCACTTCCAGATGTTCACTCTGAAAATTGCAAAGTGGAGTTCCAGGAAGAGCAAATAGGGCAGGAAGAAACAGATGAAGGTAGAGTTCACAATTTTGAGGAACATTTGCCGTTTTTGAACATTTTATTATGATTCAGGAAAAGCTTATGAAACTTAAAGCACTTTCCTAGCATACTAATGTCTGTGGTAGAAACAGGAAAAAGTATCAAATGCTATGGACAATGTGAATTAAAATAAAATTAAGGAAATAATAGGAAATATGTTATCTCGTCATTCATTAAGTCATTCATTCATCAAGTATTTATTTCACATTTACTATGTGCTAGTCCCTGTTCTAAGTAATGGAGATACTTTGAAGAACAGACAAAATTCTTTCTCTTCATAGGGCTTATATATTTGTAAAGAAGATAGCAGATAAACAAATACATATACAAACACATAAAACTCAAGCCAATATAAACAGTTAAAGATTAGGATATGTGTCATAAAGTATTCCCAGTATTTTAAATAGTGTTTCTTGATCCTTCTAATCTTATTTTCATCCCACTGTCAAATGAAATTCACCTAATTAAATGAAATCAACAATATACAGCGGTGAGAAAGTATTTGTCTGGCAAAGTGGTGTGCTGTCCTAGAAAAATTATAATTTTGGGATTATGTAGTCTGGTGTTCCTGGTTTACTACTAATTGTCTATGTAACTGGGCAAGTTCCTTAATTTCTCCTATGATCAGTTTTGTCACCTGTAAAATGATGCTAATAATAGTGCTTCCTGTGTGTTATTATTAAAAGTTAATGAAGTAATGCATATAGAATATTCAGAAAAGCGACACCTAGTAAGCACTTAGTAAAATTTAGACATTTTTTGTTGTGGTTTAAATTAAAAAGAAATAAAAGAAATAAAACGTCCTTGTGTCAAAAAAACCTTCACAAGAATTGTTTGATATTAAATAACTACCAAAACGTTTTACTCGCATAGTAATGATTATGTTTAGGAGTAACTTGAAGTCAAACCTTTTTTCTTCAGCGGCTGCAGTGGCACTGTTTAAGCTGCCATCGACTAGCAAAGATTGCAATGACAATGTGTGGACTCTGCTCAAGCTCTCTCTTTTTTCTGACAGGAGTCAACCCCCTGCTAACACTTGAATTGCAGTCTGAAGGAATAATCGTACCCAAAATCTGCTCAAGGAAATTCTGGTCTATAGGGCAGCAGCACACCAACCTTTGCTTTGACTTTGAAATTCCCCATGGGCAAACATAACGGACTTTCATATTTGAAAATGTACCAATTTGGAGGGGGAACTATTGTCCCCAATTTTAGCAATTTGAAACGTGGCTTTTGCTATCTATAGTGACTTTTTAGTTGCTTATTTCGTCTGACAGCTGTTGGCTCTATTACCAAAGTGTTCCTACAAACGCTAAACATGCGATCTACCCTCAACAAACGTTGAAGTGCACAATACAGCATTGTTAACTATATGCATGATACTGTACTGCAGAGCACTAGAACTTGTTCCTCTTGTAAAACTGGAACTTTATGCCCACTGAATAACAACTCCCCATTTCCCCCTCCTCCCAGCCCCTGGCAACCATCATTCTACTCTCTGTTTCGGTGAGTTTGACTATTCTGGATACCTCATATAAGTGGTCTTATACAGTATTTGTCCTTCTACGGCTGTCTTATTTTGCTTAGCATAATGTCTTCCAGGTCCATCCATGTTACTGAAAATGGTAGCATTTCCTTCTTTTTTAAATACTGAATAATATTCCATTGTATATATATATACCATGTTTTCTTTATGCACTCATCCCTTGATGGACAGTTATGTTGTTTCCACCTCTTGGCTATTATGAATAATACAGCAATGAACCTGGGAGTGTAGATATCTCTTGAAGATTTAGATTTAAATTCTTTTGAATATATACCCAGATGTGGAATTGCTGGATCATATGGTAGTTCTATTTTTAATTTTTTGAGGAACCTCTATATTGTTTTGCATAGTGGCTGCACCAATTTACATTCCCGCCAATAGTACACAAGGGTACTCTGTTTGATATCTTGAAACTTTGGATCTGTTGCCTCATGAAGCAGTTTCAAAATGAAAACTAAGATGTAATGAAATTCGTGGGCAGCAGGTCTACTATCTGATCTTTCTTCCTTCCATCTGCCAAATCTCATCACAATCCAAACTCGGTCCTGAGAATGGCCTATTTATAATTTTTCTGTTTATAGCTATTTCATAATTATCCTTAGATTTTCAGACAGTAGTTATGAGGGAACAGAGAAGGGACTTGGCAATGAGAAAAATACCAGACCAGCCTCAGCTAACAGAAAAAAAGAGAAAGAAGGTTGGGGAATGTGTATGGAACACAGGGAAATGCTGCGTGAAATTCCTTCGTCTCCCAGTATGCCTTCTTAGTATAAACTTGAAGGAGGTTGGAAATTATTTCTCTAATAACTCAAACTGGTAATGCTAATTTTTAGGATGCCCCAAGGCCCCTGGAGACATAGAAGAATCAATGGGAAACGACATGGTGTATCAGTTACCTTTTAGGTGAAGGGAGGAATGGGAGAGTTTGCTTTCAAAATTGCTCCGTTCTGCAAACATTGTCTCTATGGTTAGCTAAGGTTTGTATGAGACAGTACTTATCCTTGCTTTCAGAGCTCCCAGGAGAATTAAGCAGTAACTAGCTCAAAACACTCCCCTAACCCCAAGCCTTTCATATCAACTATTAAAGGATGATTCTGAGAAACCCATTTGAGCACATAGGTACACACAAATTAAAATCTGACTCTTGTTTTATCCTGTTTCTCTACCATTGATTGGTTTTATAACCATCCTTTCTCTCAATATTTTACATTTTATTTAATTTTTAATGATTTTTAATTTTTTTGTACTTGATAATACATAAACAAGAAATTAAATTCAAAAGATACAGCAGCTGTACAAATGGTTTCCCTCCCACTCCTATTGCCTGGCCACTCAGTTCCCTTCTATAGAGGCAAACACTGTTCACAGTGTCTTTCGTTGTCTTCCAAAGACATGATCAACGTTCCCAATATATGTTCATATTCCTCTCTGAGAAAACATGGCATACTAGAAACACTCCTCTGCACCTTTCTTTTTGTCCCAAAACTTTATCTGAGAAAGTATTTCAGGGGCCGGCCTGGTGGCACAGCGGTTAAGTGCATACGTTCTGCTTCAGCGGCTTGGGGTTCGCCAGTTCGGATCCTGGGTGCAGACATGGCATCGCTTGTCAAGCCATGCTGTGGTAGGTGTCCCACATATGAAGTAAAGGACGATGGGCACAGAACGGATGTTAGCTCAGGGCCAGTCTTCTTCAGCAAAAAGAGGAGGATTGGTAGCAGTTAGCTCAGGGCTAATCTTCCTCAAAAAAAAAAAAAAGTATTTCATTTCACAAAATATAGAGCTGCTTTGTTTAAACACAACATATAGTCCCATTGAACAAATGTACCATAATTTATATCTCCAGTCACTTATCAACATAAAGTTAGCTTCTTTGAATTTAGACACACTTATCTTAAAGTGCCATTCTGATTGATCTATTATCTCTACTTCTTCAGAGTATTCAGTCTTCCAACTTTTATAATGGCTTAGCTTCCCTAAATGCTTTATCAATTTTTACTGCACACTTTGGTTGGATTTTTATTTTTCTCTGATATTTCTTCTTGCCCTTGACTGTGGGAGCATTCCAGTGCAGCAGTTTTTGGTTATCTGTGTATATGCCAACAACGTTTGACCGATTATGTTAATTCCTTAACTTTGATTTCCTACCCTCAGAGATTGGTGTGAATGCAAACCCACTCCTATGCACAGCACAGGCTTATGTTTCTACTTTCTCTAGGGTAATTGTTTTTCTATCCAAGACGGTCCAAGGTGATTGGCCCAATTACCTGCCTTATCCTCCATCCAGGGCATGAGTTACCAGTTTCAATAAAGGGACAGCTCTTTCAGCCTCTCCACTTTAATATTAAGCAAGCATGGGATTACAGATGCCGTTATTCTGATAAATAACCTTTATCAGATTGAACAAGTTCCCTTCTATTCTTAGTTTGCTGAGATTTATTATTATCAGTTGAAAATTTCTTTTCTGTACCTGAAAAGATCATTTGATTTTTCTCCTATATTCTGTTAATGTGGTGAATTATATTGACTGATCTTCCAATATTGAGACAATCTTACATCCTTGCAATAAAAAAAACTTGTTTGTAATTCCTGTTTAGAAGAGGGCAGTGATGTGGCTATCTCATCCTTAAATTTTATTAGAAAGAGTGCTTTAAATTATGGATTCATTTTTAATACAAATAGATAATTATATGTGTGTATACAACTATTATTTTTTCAGAATGTTGGGGTTTTTCTCTTTGCCAAGTTGGGTAATTTGTGTTTTTCGGTGAATGTATACATTTCATTTCATCTAAAATTTCAAATTTAATGACATACAGTTGTTCGTAAGATTATCTTATTTTTAAGTGTCTCTATAGAGTATGTAGTGATGTGCCAGTGATTCCTAATAATGGTAATTGGTGCCTTTTGTCTTTTTTTATCATCATACTTCTGAGAGTTTACAAATTTCTGAGTATTTCTAAAGATCCAAATTTTGATTTTGTTGATTCTATTGTATGTTGATTTCTATTTTATTAATTTATTATGTATATTATCTGTTTTCTTAACTCTATGGGTTTAGTTTTTGGTTTGTTTGGGTTCATTTGTAGACAGAAGATTGAATCAATGAATTTCCACATTTTTTCACTTGAAATATATGAATTTAAGGCTATAGCTACTCTCTGAGAACAGCTTTAGCTACATTCCTCATGACTTTCTATGTCATGTTTTTATTGTCATTTGGTTAAAATATTTTCTAAGTATGATTACGATTCTTCTTCACCCCTGGATTATTTAGGAGTATATTACCTAATTTACAAACATTTAGGGATAGCCTTGCTTTATCATTGCTTCTGTTATTAGTTTTATTCTACTGTTGTCAGAGAAAATACTCAAACTATGTCAATCCTTTCAAAATTTTTGAGGTTTGCTTTATGACCCAGAATATGGTCAATTTGAGTATATGTTCCAAGAGTGCTTCAAACAATATATATTCAAGAAGTTGTTGGTTATAGAATTTTATATATGTCTACTGAGTAAGAACTATTAATCTTGTTCTGCATCCTTACTAATTTTTTGTCTACTTTATCAATGACTGCAAAAGGTGCATTGAAAACTGTCACTATGCATGTTGATTGGTTTATTTCTCTTTCTGTCAGTTTTTGCTTTACCTATTTTGAATCTATGCTATTAGATTCATATATATTTAGAACCGTATCTCCTGATAGAATGACTCTTCTATCATTGCAGAAAGTCCCTCTTTGCCTCTAGTAGTGAGTCTTGCCTTGAAGTCTACTTTGATCTAAATATTGTCACATCAACTTTCTTTTGAATAGTGTTTAAGTAGTTAATCTTCTTGCACTCTTTTACTTCCAATTTTTATATAACTACTTTTTTAAATTAAGATTTTATTTTTTAAAGCAGTTTTAGATGCACAGAAAAATTGAGGGGAAGGTACAGAGATTTTCCTTATAATCCCTACCCCAACACATATGTAGCCTCCTCATCATTAACATCACTCACCAGAATGGTACAGTGTTTACCAAGGATGATCCTACACTGAGGCATCATAATCACCTAAAGTCTGTAGTTTACATTACAGTTCACTCTTGGTGTTGCACCTTCTATGGGTTTGGACAAATGCGTAATGACATACACCCACCATTATGGTATTATACAGTGTATCTTCACTTCCCTAAAATTTCTCTGTTATCTGTCTATTCATCCCTCCCCCACAACCCCTGGCAACTACTAATCTTTTTACTCTCTCTATAGTTTTGCCTTTTCCGGAATGCCATATAGTTGGAATTATAAACTATGTAGGCTTCTCAGATTGACTCCTTTCACTTACTAATACACATCAAACATTTCTCCATATCTTTTCTTGGCTTGCTATCTCATTTCTTTTTAGCATTGAATAAGGTTCCATTGTTTGGATGTACCACAGTTTCCTTATCCATTCACCTACTGAAGGACATCTTGATTGCTTCCAAGTGAATAAAGCTGCTATAAACATCCATGTGCAGGTTTTTGTGTAGACATAAACTTTCAGCTCCTTTAGGTAAATACCAAGGAGTGTGATTGCTGGATTGTATGGTAAGAGTATATTTAGTTTTGTAAGAAACTGCCAAACTGTCTTTCCAAAGTGACTATAACCATTTTGCATTCCTATCAGCAATGAGTGAGAATTCCTGTTGCTCCACATCTTCACCAGCATTTGGTATTGTCAGTGTTTTGGATTTTGGCCATTCTAATAGGTGTGTAGGGGTATTTCATTATTGTTTTAATTTGCATTTCCCTGACAACATATGATGTGGAGCATCTTTTCATAGGCTTATATGCCATCTGTATATCTTCTTTGATGAGGTGTCTGTTGAGGTCTTTGGCTCATTTATTAATCTTGCTGTATGTTTTCTTATTGTTGAGTTTTAAGAGTTCTCTTTATATTTTAGATAATAGATGTGTCCTTTGCAAATTTTTTTTTCCACCTGTGGCTTATCTTCTCATTCTCCTGATATGGTTGGATTTTGACTTAAAAAGTTATTTTTACAATTTTTTTCACTAGTGATATTATTTAGTCCATTTTTTTCTCCTTTTTTCCCACGTATGGAAAGATGGGGATTTTTGTTTGTTTGTTTTTTATTCAGTCCCCCCTTCCTTTTAGCTTGTTAGTTATCCCTTTATCACTATTAATATTTTGGTGGCATATTACAGCTGACTATAATTTAGTACTTTTTAAATTTCCAGATAATATTAGAAAGTTTGAACATTATATCTATATTTACTGCCTTCTCACCTTTTGCACTATTGTTGTATATTTTAATTTTACACATATTTAATGCCATAAGACATAATGAGCGTTGTTTATAATATCCTATATTAATTTATATGAAAATATCTATTAATCCTTTGCAGTTTTCTTCCTTTGTTCCTGCATTTCCAGGAACAAAGCCTTCTACCTCGGATGATTTTCCTTCTGCTTAAAGAAGTCCATTTGCATATATTATAGTGCAGTTCTGCTGATCATGAGCTCTCCCATTTCTTTTATTTATCTCAATCTAAATTTTGTCTTCATTGTGGAAGAATTTTTAAATGGATATAGAATTTTAGATTAGCAGTTATTTCTCTTTTAAAAATGGCATTCCATTGTTTCATGGCTTTCATAATTTCTGTTGAAAAATCAACTCTCAATCTTATTGTTTATTTGAAGGTACTATATCTTTTCATCTGCCTTCTTCAAGATTTCCTCTTTATATTTGATTTTCATCAGTAAACTATGATATACTTGGGTGCGACCCTGTGACCTAGTGGTTAAGTTCAGCATATTCTGCTTTGGCAGCCCAGGTTTGGTTCTTGGGTGCAGACCTACACCACTCATTGGCAGCCATGCTGTGGTGGTGTCCCACATACAAAATAGAGGAAGATTGGCAACAATGTTAGCTCAGGGAGAATCTTCCTCAGCAAAAAAAAAAAAAACCAATTATGATATACTTATTTGAGACTTTATTTATTTTATTTATATTTATCATACTTTGGGTTTTAGAATTTGCCGAAGTTGTGTTGTATTTACTTTTCTAGGTTCTCTCATCTCTGGACCTTGGCCCCTCACATCTTGGCTGCCTTGATAGATTTTACTCCAATTTTCATTTATGCAACTTCGTTTCCTCCTGAAATCTCTGATCTACAGCTTTCTACTTGGTCTCTCAGTCTTTGCTTTCTTTAGAATTGACATTTGGTACCCTCAATATTTACTCTCCCTCTTCCCTGTCTCACCTTTCTTGTACTCCTGCTTTTCAAACTCCCAAATTAGCTTCACCAGAGGCTCTGTTGTCCAGTGAACCTAGACTAAGACAATTATTATCATGGTTAGCCAGTTTCTCTGTGGCTTTGTTCTGAAAATTTTGAAAATTCTTCTGGACACTATTGCCCATGCAGAGCACAGCTATCATTCCCTCTGAACACAGTCATATCTACTCGTCACTGAGACAGAAACAAACAAATTTATGGAAAAACAATTTACCAAAACATTTTGGTAAGAATAATTTCCTCAAATGACCTATGCACGAAATAACTTTAAAAAAACCCAAAACTTAAAGCCAATTGGCATTTTCCTGACGACTTAAACTGCCAGTTCAGCAGAATAGAATGTCAATTTTAATAAGATTCAAGTGTCAATTTTATGTATAGAACTTTAAGATTAGGATGTCAATTTTATAGCTTAAACTGTCAAGGATATGTGAAAATTAGATGTAGATGAAGCATTGCTTTAGGGATTGACCCAGAAATGATTCCTGTGAAAGTGGCCAGATATTCGCATTTGGATGGATAGGGGATTAAAAGTCTTGGACGTGAATTTGTGTATGTGTTCTTGCAAGTTTGCATAGGTCCATTGGGTGCATGCTGACACTTTTATAAAAATGTTCCATTTCAATTTTTAGAGCACCGCCTGTAAATTTACCCCTTTCTTTGGTCCCTTACACAATTAGACTGCTTCTTGGAAGTACTTTCCAGTTCTCCAACATACCTGGAAACATTTAAATTCCACAGATAGTGGCAAAGTAGCTGACACTTGAATCTCTGATACATCATTAACAGTATTATTATTCCAAATCATTGTCAAATTTTGCATTTCAAACTAAGCAAAATCTTGCATTAAGGGCCATATCTAGCCTGTTGTCAGATATGGTTGTCTACACCCTTTTGGAACTCTTAGAGTTTTTTGAGGTATTTAAAGTTGGGGTCCTTAATCTTTCAAATGTCACAAACTCTGTGGACTTCTGGTAATGTGTATATATGGTATCTCAGAATAACATTATTAAATATATAGGATTATAATGGAACCATTTAAAATGAATTCATCAAAATATTAAATTTATGATATAAGGCTATGTACATTTCTTTTTTAATGCTTTTCATAACAATATCTATTGGAATGTCTAATAATTATAGCAATTTTAAGTCATTATAACCATAAAAGACATTTTAAGAGATCTATGACAACTATAACATGATATAATAATATCGGGGACTTCTATTGTTACAAATCATAGTTACTGCTAATACTACTACTAAAAGGAAAAGATCAATTTCAGTTAGGCCTAGTGAACATATTTTTCCATCCAACTTTAGGGAATCCCCTGAATTCTATCCATGGAGACCTTGTGCTTCTGTGGACCCCAGATTAATTGCTAGTTTAAAGGGAAGCTATTCCTAGGATCCTAAAAACCCAATAGAAGCATAATGTATGCTATTTACTAAAGGTAAAATACTAGGATTTTCTTAAATCTATAATGCTCTAGCCTCTAAACACTATAGCCACCTGATCTTTCCCGTGAGGCCTAGAATCATGTCCAGCCCTATGCTTGCTAGTCTGGTTTGAACATACGAGTCTCTTATAGTATATGTCAGATTTCCATTGCTTTGTTAACCCGAGAAACACACTCTCCCATAGGAAATGATGGAGAGGAGAGGAGGAAGTTTGCACAAGTATAAACTGGTCTACCATATGCCTGAACAAATCTGCCATATGTTGAAAGTAATATCCATGCTCCAAGACTGGCTATGATTGTACATTTGCTTCCAAGAACAATTCATGTTGTTGGCTTTGGTTTATAAAACCCTTATGAGTTGAGTCTTGGCTACTGTAGGTTATTTTTTTTTTCTTTCTACTCTTTGCCTTGATCTTCTCCTTATAGGAAAGTAAAAAACAAGTCTGGTTTTACTGTTGTTGATGATCTTGAAGATGTGCTTTAGCATTTTCGTGCTGCTTTATTTTTCTTTTTAATTCTATCATATTGTGGGTGTGTTTGTGTATGTAACAGTGGCTGTGAATCTGTGAACAGAGGACATGCATCTTTTGTAACAAATGCCCTCTTTAGTCAGTCAATATTTATTGAGGAGTCATTACTTGGCCGAGTAATATTAGGTAGACTACTTTAAAATTACAAAATAAATTTAAGTCATTAAAATATTTTGACTATGCACATCAAATACAGTGAAAGAGGTAGGGACACATAATGTAGCATATATTTCATACATTTTGATAAATTAACAAAGCATTATTATCCTGACTCTAAATGCAGCTCTTACTAAAATACAGTACAACAATGAAAGGGTTTGTTCAAGATATATATTTTGGATGTGTTAGCATGCTATGGTCATTGGGATGAAAATTTTAACACTTTTTTGCTTAATATATATTTGATACCTTCAATTCATTTTAATATGAGGCTCTCTGTTACTTATCTCTAACTGATGACTTGTTCATTTTAATTAAACTGCAACTGTTTTCTCCTTCTGAACACAAGGACAAAGAGCAGGTCTTCTCTAAGTCAACGACCACGCATATCAACTCTGTTTCAATTGTCCTTTAAGTATAATCAACATAATCAGCTGCAACCATTATTCCTGAGAAATTGATACCCTCTTAGTTTGTGAATTCCAGTTGGTTTTTGGATGCTCTTAAATGAGGTACTTTCAAAGAAACTTTTCTTTTTGTAAAATTTCCTCCAACACCAAATTAGGAGATTATTAGAAATTTGGCCTGAGAAAACCCTCAATCATTTTTTTGCTCCATTATATGTGAGTGTCAGTGTATTTGTGAGTGGAGAGGGATAGTGGTTGTTCAGTATAAGATGATGTTTACTTAGGTATCAGGAATGCTTTAGTCAAATACAGAGACAACACTAAGAAGATGAGAAGGTTCATTAAATGGCAGGACAGATTCAGGGACTAATGGGCAGATGTTGCTGCACAGAGTCTTGCAGGGTCTATACAAGACAGTGAGGAAAGATCAAAACAGCAGAACCAAAACACAGACTTAATTAGGCACCTGGTTTACACAGTACACTACTGAGCTCCTTTATGTTGTTATGTTATTGACTTGGAGCATAGCCGTCCTGCAGACTCTAAATCAAACCAGGGAAGCCAAGAATATTTAAATAGAGCTTTTTGAAAATTGGAGAGGCTTCCAGAATATGGACTTAAGACTTCATTAATGTTCATGTGAAAATTATTTATGCTAACTACGTACAAATTTCACAATTGTATTCCTGCATATAAATGTTTCTGTATTATTTCCCAGAAGTTTACAGCTCTTTGACAAACCCTTAGGAGTGTTCTATAAATATGAATAAAGTGTTTCCTCAAAGTCAAAAGTCATATATATTTTTTCAAAACTAGATCTTTATTTTATTTCATTTTTATTTGTTTATGATACAGTAGTTCCATCATTTATTCTTATTTTAATGAGACTAATGGGCAGATGTTGGTGCACAGAGTCTTACAAGGTCCAGACAGGACGGTGAGGAAAGATAAAAACAGCTGAACCAAGGCACAGACTTAATATTTAATATTGAAGATAATGGTAGAATCACAATTAATTGTAGTAACTATAGTAACTTGCTACAATATTCACAAAGAAACATATCTAAAATGTTTTCTTCCTTAAAAATGACTGGGAAAATTGCCTGTTAAATATTGAAAGTTGTGATTTTAAGCTTACAGACTACTGTGCAGTGATAAACTTTTCCTTATTCCTCTTTTTATCTCTAGTATTATATAAAAATGGAATCAATAAGTATAATAATGAATGAAAGAATTGTGCAATTCTTTCACTATAAAGTATACATCCTATGTCATAGTTTTAGGGTTTCATATAGCACCAAAGCCCGGGAGACCTCTATAGTCACACTGTATTTGAATATAGAGGGTGACATTTATCAACTGTAATCTTAGGAAATTTATTTGAATGATCTGTGGCTTCTTCAATTTCTCATCTCTATCATGGGAAAATATTTGAGCCCACTACAAAGAGTTATCATGAAACTCAAATTCTTGAAAATATATTAACATTCGGTAAGTATGAACGGTTACTGGTATTACTAATACACACTTTTTATATCAGTGATTGAGGGTCACGGGAACAAATGGAAACATCAATTTTAGTTCATAAAAGGTGTCATAAAACATGTTTTATCTTGATTTTTGAAAGCTGTTGCTGTTTTGTTGGTTTCTTTGTTTAAGCCTTCTAGGCTAAAATAACAAAACGTATTTTCAGTTGAAATGTATTTTGAAGCCCACCTAAATACAATCAAAATCTTAATTTGTGCTCAAAATTACTATTAGGCTCTTTTATATCAGCTAGAACAAAACTCTCCATAGATTTTTCAGAGGGTTTTTTTCCCCCCATAAAGTAAATGTTACAGTGAAAAGCCCTCCGGATTAAGATCTAGAGGAGATGGCCCTTAACTATTAACTCAGCCACTGGTAGCTGGGGAATTTTGGAGGTGATTCAGTGTCCTCACTCCCAGCTAGTAAGTTGCAGAGCTGGCAGTAGATGGTAGAACCAGCTAATTCAACCTCCCAGGCCTGCTGCAATGTCGATGCTGAAAATGAAAGACATTTGAAATTTAAAATATGTATGCTAATATTTAGATTTAAGTTATTTAAAATGTCAACATGCCCCCCTGTTCTTCAGTTATATGTCACTTTTCTACACTGAGGTTGTTCAAGACATTTAAATCCTGTATTAAAATGTTAAGTTTTAAGTATATTGATTCCACAGGACAAAGTGAAGTCCTATGGCTTTCTTGTTTAAATATGATGGATTTTGTAGATCCAGAGTCACCTAACCGTTAATCAGTGAATTAGCTTGTCTTCTAAGAACTGAACATTTCTTAGATTTCAGAAGTGGATCTTAGAAGGCACTGTTAGTCTGGGTGATTGAGTTTGGATTTTTCTCCCTTTTTATTTTTTAATAATTTTCATTTTGATTTCAATTACATAGAAATACAATCCTTTGCTTATTTGCTTATTTTACTGAAATGTACAGACTTACACCTTATATAAGAAGAGCAATAGCCCATCACTCACTTTCTGGGATATTGTAATTAAGCTTCCATTAACCTCAGTACTTAAAGACAGAAGTCTCTGAAGTATTCTGTTTGACTTTGTTTTGATGGAGAAAAGACATACCTATTCTCTATGTTCAAAATAAAATACTCATTTTGTTAGCCCAAATCTTATATTTTAGATTTTTTAAATGTTTTCAATTTTTATATAGTGGAATGTTAAAATATTAAAAATTCCTCAATCATAACATTAAAACTATTTATACTTGGGGAGTTTTGTTCATTTTAAATAAACTTTTAATTTTATAATGCTTTTATATTTACAGAAAAGTTCCAAAGATGGTACAGAGTTCCAAAATACCCCTAACCAAGTTTCTCTCTGTTAATGTATTATATTACTGTGTCATATTTGTGACAACTAATGAACCAATATCAATGCATTACTTTTTCAAACTTTTTAACTTTTAATTGTTTTTATTGTGATAAGAACACTTAAAAGAGAACTACCCTCATAATAAATTTTAAGTGCACAGTACAATATTGTTAACTATATGCACAATGTTGTACAGCAGACCTCTACAGTTTATTCATCTTGCACAGCAAAATTTATATCCATTGAACGGCAACTACCAATTTCTCCCTCCCTCTAGCCCCTGGCAACCACCATTCTACTCTCTGCTTCTGTGAATTTGACTATTTTAGGTACCTCATGTAAGTGGAGTCATTCAGTACTTGTCCTTCTGTGACTGTTTTATTTCCCTTAGTGTAATGTTTTCCAGGTTCACCTATGTTGTTGCACATGGTGGGATTACCTTCTTTTTTAAAGGTGAATAATATTCCATTGTATGTGTATACTACATTTTCTTTACCCATGCGTCCGTCACTGGACATTTAGTTTGTTTCTACATCTCGGCTATTGTGAATAATGCTGCTCTGAAGCTGTGAGTGCAGATAGCTCTTCGAGATCCAGATTTCAATACTTTTGGATAAATACCCAGAAGTGGAATTGCTAGATCATATGGTAGTTCTACTTTTAATTTTTTAAGGAACTTCCACTCTGTTTTTCATAGTGGCTGCAACATTTATACTGTTATAAAGGATTAAAAGGATTATAAAAGAATTCCAATTTTTCCACATCATTGCCAATACTTATCTTTTGTTTCTTTTTTTGATAATATCCATCCTAACAGGTGTGAGGTGATATCTCATTCTGATTTTGATTTGCATTTCCCTGATGATTAGAGATGTTGAGCATTTTTTCATGTACCTGATGGTCATTTGTATGTCTTTTTTGGAGAAATAGCTATTCAAGTCCTTTAACCATTTCTCAGTTTGTTTTTTGTGTTTTTTGGCTATTGAGTTGTAGAAGTTATGTGTATATTTTGGATGTTAACCTCTTATTGAAGATATGGTTTGCAAATGTATTCTCCCATTCCATAGCTTGCCTTTTTACTTTGATTATTTCCTTTGCTATGCAAAATCTTTTTAGTTTGATGTAATCACACTTGTCTATTTTTGCTTTTGGTGTCAGATCCAAAAAATCATTGACAAGACCAATGTCATAAAGTTTTCCCCTTAAGTATTCTTTTAGGAGTTTATAGTTTCAAGTCTTACATTTAAATTGTTATTCCATTTTTAGATGATTTTTGTGTAAAGTGAAAGATAAGGGTCCAATTTCATTCTTTTGCATGTAGATACCCAGTTTTTCGGCACTGTTTGTTGAAGATATTATCCTTTCTTCATTGCATATTCTTGGTGTCCTTGTCAAAGATCAGCTGACCATATATGTGTGGGGCTTTTTTTCTGAACTCTCTGTTCTATTCCATTGGTCTATATGTCTGGTTTTTATAGCACTAACATACTGTTTTCATTACTGTCGCTTTGTAGCGTACTTTGAAATCAGAAAGTGTGGTGCCTCCAGTTTTGTTATTTCTCAAGATTTCTTTGGCTATTTGGGTCTTTTGTGGTTCCATATAAGTTTTAAGATTGCTTTTTTTTCATTAAAAAAATGCCCTGGGATTTTGATAGGGATTGCACTGAATCTGTAGTTCACTTTGGGTAGTATGGACATTTTAACAATATCACGTCTTCCAGTTCATGAGCTCGGATATCTTTCCATTTATTTGTGTCTTTAATTTCTTTCAGCAATGATTTGTAGTTTTCAGGATACATGTCTTTCACCTCCTTGGTTAAGTTTATTCCTAAGTATTTTAGTCTTTTTCATGCTATTGTAAATGGGAATTTTTAATAATATCTTTTGGGGTTAGTTTGTTGTTAGTGTATAGAAACACAATCGATTTTTGTATGTTGATTTTGTATCCTGCTGCTTTACTGGTTTCGTTTATTCATTCCAAATTTTGTGTGTGTGTGTGTGCGGGTTTGTTTTTTTTATGGAGTCTGGGTTTTTCTACATATAAAATCATGTCATCTTCAAACAGAGATCATTTAATTCTTTTTTTTCCAATTTGGGGACCTTTTATATGTTTCACTTACCCAATTTCTCTGGCTGGGACTTCCAATACTATGTTGAATTCCTGTGGATAGAGTGGACATCCTAGTCTGATTCCTGATCTTAGAGGAAAATTCTCGTTTTTTTACCATTGAGTATGATGTTACCTGGGCCTTGTCACGTAAGGCCTTTGTTATGCTGAGGTAAATACTTTCTACACCAACATACTCTTCCTGTTGTGTTTGAAATTACTACATAAAATTTAACAGCAGCCCTAAATTTTTCAACACGTTTGAATGATACATCACATCATGTATCATTTAGTTTTATGCATTGCTTGTGTTACACTTGTGTGATGACATCAATATAGAGACCATTTATTTTTACATGATAATTCCATTATTAATTTATTTTTCTACAGTCTATTCTTTCTCTCTCTCTGCTCCAGTACATTGGAGCTTAACAATCAGGCTTTTTACTGTTGGTAGTGGATCAAAGAGAAGAATGTTAGTTTTTAAATAGAAGCTTTTTTTAAAACTACAAATTATTGGGCCTAGAAACTGTGGCAGCATACAAAACATTTAACTCACTTAAGAATTTCTTATGAAAGGTTTCCTTGTAATATTTTACAGTGGTGTATACTACTAGAATATTATTTTGAATCAAGGTGCTAGTGAAAACATTGTCTGGAGGAATCTACTACTTTCATGAAATAATATCAAACTTACTCTTGCATATTTTATTTTATTTTATTTTTTTAAGATTTTCTATTTTTTCCTTTTTCTCCCCAAAGCCCCCCGGTACACAGTCCCGCATTCTCCATTGTGGGTTCCTCTAGTTGTGGCATGCGGGACGCCGCCTCAGAGTGGCTTGATGAGCAGTGCCATGTCCGCGCCCAGGATTCGAACTAACGAAACACTGGGCCGCCTGCAGCGGAGCGCACGAACTTAACCACTCGGCCATGGGGCCAGCCCCTTTACTTTATTTTTTTTGAGGAAGATTAGCCCTGCACTAACTACTGCCAGCCCTCCTCTTTTTTGCTGAGGAAGCCTGGCCCTGAGCTGACATCTGTGCCCATCTCCCTCTACTTTTTACATGTGGGACACCTACCACAGCATGGCGTGCCAAGAAGTGCCATGTACGCACCCGGGATCCGAATCGGCGAACCCCGGGCCACCGAGAAGCGGAACATGAGAACTTAACCACTGAGGCACCGGGCCGACCCCACTCTTGCATATCTTCTAATTATTTAAATATGCTTTCCAATCTTCCCTGACCTGGTATGTAACAAAATAATTCTAATAGATATTGCTGAACATGATGATGGGCACTGGGAAATGTAGTCATTTACATAGTTGTTACCAATTAATTAGATGTTACCCAAAAGGTAGAAATAGCCATATTTAACTGAATAGTTTAGTTATAATTATAAATATAAATTCATTAAGAAGATTCAATTCAGGGCCTGGCCCGGTGGTGCAGCGGTTAAGTTTGCACGTTCCACTTCTTGGCAGCCCGGGGTTCACTGGTTCGGATCCTGAGTACCGACATGGCACTGCTCGGCAAAAGCCATGCTGTGGTAGGCATCCCACATATAAAATAGAGGAAGATGGGCACGAATGTTAGCTCAGGGCGAGTCTTACTCAGCAAAAAGAGGAGGATTGGTGACAGATATTAGCTCAGGGCTAATCTTCCTAAAACAAAATAAGATTCAATTGAAAATTTTGACTTCTCTTCAATGTTTATAATAATGAGGATGATCCAATACCACTACATGTATATATATGTATATTTAATCACCAAAAATTCAATAAAATCATTGCTTTGTTATTTTTGGATTGACTGTCCGTGGACAGTTTTTGATGTCTAAAGAAGTCAAATATTTCAAAGGAACATTTAATGAACTGTTTTTTTTAAATGAATTCTATCAATTGCTGAGTGATATAATTTTAGTAAGGCCTACTCATATATTCCTAGGAATAGAATTTTGAAATTTTTGTATTAGAGAAATGAGATAGAATAATTGACAAGTTCCATGCTTCACAGAATTGATGAAGGATAAGGAAAACTAATCTTTCATTATTTGTTCTAAATTTTAAAGTGTTAATACAACTATAGCATTGTCTCTATCAGAATTAGAATACTGGAATATGCGTACAAGATAATGAAAAAGAATATGATCACTGTAATGATAGCAAATGTTTAGTTTCCAAATACATTTTTAAATATATAATATATAGTATCAATGCATAGGGTTATTTTCGTTGGAATTGTGACTCTGTCTTCAACAAAAAAATGTTTTTTACAAATCTATTTATATATTTATTATTTTTTACCAATTTATTATTTATTTATCTATTTATTTCACAGGGATATCATATAGATAACTGATGTTTATAACTCTGAAATTACAAAAAGCTCTTCATAACAGATACATATATATTTGTAAATATAACACATTACCTGTTATTGCATTAAAAATAGTGACAACGAAGAGATTTTAATTTTGGAGGGGTTATTTATATGCTTTCCTGAATAAAGAAAAGAAATCAACTATTTTCTATCTAACAAAGCTAAAATCTTTAAGGCTTGGAACCACAGAGAAAAGAAAAAGTTTACTAGGAGGAAAACAGTTTAAAAGAGATGGTTGCATCCCTCTACCTGCAATATATCGTTAAATACAAAACTTTGAAGTACTAATGTTAGAGAAATGCAATTGCTTTGCCAGTTTAATACTCTTAAAATTGTTATTAAAGTTACGTATGTTCATTATAGAAAATGAATAAAATAAGTGTGAGCCCAAATAAAAGTGAGCATGTGATATAAATTAAAAATTAACATCTCAGTCATAATTGCTGCTAAAAGTTTTTAATCTTCCCAATCTTTTTTTTTTCTGGCTAAACCTACATAGTAAAGATATCTAGCTGTGTAACAACACTAGATATACTTTTCTTAAATCTACTTTTTTTTTTTTAGCATATCACAGATATCTTTTGCTACCATTAACTATATTCACACGTATATTTTTTAATATAGGCATGGTATTATATTGCAAAAATATTCCAGAAATATTTTAAACATTTCCCTATGTTACATCACTTTCTTGTTTTCTTCTTGTCTTTGTTTTAAATAATGCTACTTTGAATATCCTGTGGGAGATCAGAATTTGCCACTCCAAAATGTGTCTCTTTGGCTTGATTATTTTTTTTAAAAAGACTCAAAAAGAAATTTTGACCTTTCCCCTAACTGCCCAAAAGAATTTAAGATAGAAGGCCTGTCCCAGGAAGGAGCTGTCGTCACAGATGACTATAGATGTGGTAGACTGGGAGGAACCTTGCTGAGCCCATTTTTATCAGTTCTCTCTCTGTCTCTCATCACATTGTCTATAGATGGCCTAGCAAACATTTGTTTACCAAACATTTGCTTCTCTAACTTCATGTGAATTGCCTTCTTCCCCTTGGAAGTCCCAGACCACTGCCCCCAACATCCTCCTGTGTCCTTACCTGAAGATGGATGGTATTTAAGGTAATGGCTTCCTCCATTTTGGCAAGTTACTCAGTTTTCCTGGGTTTCTCCCATGTATACATGTTATTAAACTTTGCTTGATTTTCTCCTGTGATTCTGTCTCATGTCAATTTAATTCTTAAACCAACCAGAAGGACCTAGAGGGCAGAGAAATAGTTCTTCCTCCCCTACAACCCCTAGGGCTACAGTTTTGCACATATGCCTGGCTATTTTTGTAGAATAAGCTCCTAGAAGTGAAATTGCTGAACCAAAGATTTGAATCATTTTTAGGATCCCTCTGTATATTGCCAAATTGAATTTCGGGAAAATTTCAATGATCTTGATTATGACCACCGCCACTAGCATGACTGAGGACTATTTACCTACACATTAGCCAACACCAGGCATTACCCATGTTGCAATATTATTGCTTCTAACCTTTTCTGGATTTATGAGGAAAAAGTGGTGGCACATGGATATTTCAATATGCATATTAGAAGGAAAACATTTTGTCCTTAGAGGGGGGAAATTGTCGCCTATTGTTAATGTTTCTTTCCTTGTGGAAGGAGCTCCTTTAGCCCAATTTTCCGGGCTTCTCCCTTCCCCTCATTCACACTGCCCTGGTGAAGATGAAGTGCCTTTTATGATTGGTGAATTTGGAAGGAGAAATTGCTCTTCTCTTTCTCCACCCAAGGGTACATTCTAACCCTGTGGGTAAGGTCTCTTCAGTTTCCCGCCTGCCTGACTGATGGAGAATTCAGCCTAAGTCAAGGGTTCAGATTTAAGAAGTCAGTAGTATGTAGTTATAAGCTATGATCTGACTATCGGTTTCTTTTGTAATAAAAAAGATAGTTTGTAATGTACAAGATCTATTATTCTGTCTTTTTTATCAATTGGTTCAGAGCTGAGGATAGTGGGGAGAGAGGTACTAGTTTTAGGACCCCACAAAGACTTCCAACTTAAGTTCTGTTGGTTATTTTAGAAATTTAATATCTTTTTAATGTTTATTGGACAGTTGAATGACTGTAAATTATTTATAAATTTATTCATTTTTCTGTTGCAACACTAGATTTAAACAAATAATTTTTAGAACCATTTCTGTAATACTACACATATTAGCTTTTATCTTCCGTATACATTTTAACTATTTTCTCTACTTAGCCAATTGTCTTTTTTTTGTTCATGATATTATTGTGCTATTCTGAAGATTTTCTTTTCCTTTTTAAAAAAAATATACATAGTCAGATATTCCACTCTTTTCCTGGTGGTTTCTGTCTTTGTTTTCAACCACTTTTAAGTTATTCTTAAAAACGAACCCTTGCAGTCTGCCAAAATAAACCTAGTATGATTAAGTGGTTGGCAAACATGATTCCAGATGATTTTTGGATCTATTATAATATAACTAAAGTTGACTTGACCTACTTTGAAACAATTGATTAGAAAAAATAAAAGTCTGTTGGCAAATTATCCTAAATGGTCAACTTCCCCCCTCAGGTAGAACTAATTCATATATCTTTTGCGCTTCCAATATACAATATAAAATATCCCATTATGACACAATACAAAATTGTCTCACTCTACATGGGACTTTGTATTTTTGAACTTTGATTGCTGGCATCTAAAACCATCACTTAGTAAATATTTGTTTAAAAGATGAATCCTGCTTGCCGTGACTGGAAGCAATGGTTCTGGAAGTGTGGTCCCTTGACTAGCACCATCAGCATCACCTGGGAACTTGTCATAAATGCAAATACCAGCCCTACCCCAGATCTATTGGACCAGGAACTCTGGGGGTGTGCCCCAGCAGTCCTCCAGGGATTCTAATACACACTAACATTTGAGAGCCACTGAGATAAAGGATACTAGATGGATAGGCAATAGTCCTCAATCCTCACCACTAGGAATCAATTAGTAAATTTCAATTAAAAGCACTAATGTCTTCCCCAGCTGTTTAAAATTAAATGCTCTAATATTCTGATGGCAAAATGGAATGTGATATGTGATAATCATAAATAATAAGATCAAAACTAAATAGCCTTAAACGTCTTAATGTCAAACACCTGACATGTTTTATATGGAGCATATTGTCAAGAGCTTCATACCGAATTGATAATACTAATTTAGATAATACTAATAAATTTTTGACTATCTTTGTTATTAATAACATTGAAGAAATATACAAACTATTTCAAAATACAGCAAAGAATCTAGTAGCTTACATTAGAAAGGGAAGTGAGTTGAAAAGAAAACTTAAAATAGAGTCATACTAGTATATCCTTGCTTGCATTTCAGCTAACATACTGTAGAGTTTGGAATCACAATTTGGTTCATATGTGGTGAAATCAGTGTTTATGGAGATATTTAGTGAAAACAAACCAACAAAGGAATAAGAGCTCAGTTTCAAGGTTAATTGTTGACCCTCTGACTTTCTATTTTTCATGTTGTAAAGATCAGCCCAATGATATTTTTCTGATATTTCTGCAGAATTTAACACTTTTGAGCTCTATGTCCTTCTTGAAGATCTCTATTCTTTTAGTTTTTCCTCATCTGTCTGTCTTTCTATGAGATCTTCTTGTTCCTCTTCTTTCTTCTACTTCTTGCCTATGGTTGTTGTCCAAGTATACAGTGACTTATATTTTTGTAAACTTTCCTCTTTTTATTGAAAAATGTATTAGTGCTTTCACTCCTCTAATGGTCCAGTTATAAATCTAAAACTTTACACCTAATTTCCTTTTCTTTAAGTACAAATTCTTTTGGGACATCGTATTTAAATGTGATGTGATTAAATGTGAACTAAAAAACATTTAATTCAAATAATCCATGATTTGTAAAGCTAAATTAATAATTGCTTCTCCAAAATCTTTCCTATCTCAACTCCTTATTTCTATCAAAGGCAGCATTATTGAGCCACTTTCCAAGCACAGGGCTGCTTTCAATTTCCCTTTTCCTTCATCTTCTCTAGCTAAATAATCCTGAAGTCATTTCATTCATTCTTCTCAAAGAGACTTTAGATATTTCTCTTTTCTTTCATGCCTACTGCTGGGATCCTAGTCAAGGGGTTTCTTACCTAAGACCTGAAGGATTGCCAAACATCATTTTCTGCTATCTCTAATCTCTCTATTCGATGATCATTTTCTGGGCCCCTGCTATATGATTTCTCTTCCTAAAAAATGCTGATTTAATCATGTTTCTGCCATGCTTAAATATTTTATTAGAATTTTTGCTGCAAACAGAATTCATCTAAAAACCTAAGCCTGGAATTTAAGACCATCCAGATAGTACTATTTTTTAAATCTATATGGTGATATGTAATTTATAAAGAGCTTCTATGTATTTTAATCATTTATCTTTACACCAACTTTGATTTATGTGTGAAAAATTAGGAAACTATAACTTAGAGATTCTACATCAGTGATGAAGTCTTGATTGGGGTCAGATCCTCTAATTATTTAACTTAATTTTTTTAACTTAAAATATTTTTTCTATTTTTATTGAGGTGTGATTGACAAATAAAAATTGTATATAATTAGATGTGTGATGTGAATTTTCTAAGGTGTACAAGGCGACTATTTAACATACATATACATTGTGAAATGATTACCACAATCAAGCTAATTAATACATCCATTACTTCACACAGTTACCATTTTTTTGTGTAATAAGGACACTTATGATACACTCTCTTAGCAAATATCAAGTATACAATACAGTATTATTAGCTATAATCACCATACTGTATATTAGATTTGCTGCTTCTTGATCTATCACTCCTTATGGCTTCTAAAGACAAACCAAGTACAACGGTAGAGAAATATAGTGTATGTTTAATCATTGTGATTAATCTTCTGAGGGCCTGATTTCTTTGAAAAGAGCTGTGAGCCTTCTTTTTGTCAAAAATACATAACAGTTTACAAAATAAAATTTATCTGGCTACCAACTCGTCAAAAGTAAGATTTACTTGCTTTTCAGAAAGATGAAAACTGTACTAAGAGAGAAAATCCCTGAGCAGCTAAGCAAATGCAACAGATTCTGCCTTTCTACTTTGTGCACTGGCTTTAGGCTTAAGCACTTCACCTGGAGCAAGGCTGCCAGGAGATCACTTGGATCACAAGAGAGACAGGCCTGAGATAGTTGAGGGTAATGAATTAGGAGAGTGAAATTATTTTCAATAGTCCTTCTTCAGTGTGTGGTAACAATATAATGTCTGATCTCTGTTTATTACTTGAGAAAGATTATTTGATCTCATGTGGCAGCTCTCAAGTGGATTTCTTTTTCTTTGGCTTGGCCTTTCTGAAAAAATACAAAGCCATGGAGAGTGACATCAGCATCATGGTGGAGTGAGGTCTTCTCTTTGACTCTCCCCCCTAAGATACTATGAAAAGGACACTCATAAATCAACAGAGGATATTCACACAACACAATAGACATCTGAGAGATCCTTGCAGCCATAGATCTGAAGGGGGAGGTGCTGGACCCCCTGAGAGGAAGTGGAAGGAGGTAAGGGGACTCCTTTCCTTCCCATTTTGGAAGGACTGCACACAGCTCTGAGAGGAGGAGGGGAAAAGGGCATCCCTCTGCAGGAAAACCTTTGCTCTCAGAGTTGCCTCCAAGCCTGTGGGAAAGCTCCAAACTAAGCAATCATGGGGTGTCTTCACCAAGCCCAGAAGAGCAGACAGCAAGTGCAGTGTGGGAGTGCCCCTGAGATTGCACACACAAAAGAGAGCACCCCTCCCTCTGCCTGGTACACCAGCATGGCCAGTCAACCAGAGCAAGGGACACCAGCCAGAGCACCAGGACTCCTATGTGTGTAAAGCAGCAGCAGCAAGCAGACAAACACAGATGAGCCCTGTCAGCACAGCTGCCAAAGGACAGGCAAAGCTGCCAGGGATTGTGGCAAGCTCACAATACACAGCTCCTGCCAGCCCACCCAGTGGGAGCAGGTGGAATCTGTGGACAGATACTACGACTATGCAACAGCACAAATCCATCCCATCAAATAGTGTGAAGAGGTATATTAACACTCCAGACCAGAAGGAAAATGACAAGCACCCAGAAATCAATCCTGAAGTCACAGAAATTTACAATCTATGACAGAGAATTCAAAATATCTATCATAAGAAAACTCAATGAGTTACAAGAAAACTTAGAAAGGCAGTTCAATGAAATCAGGAATAAACTTAATAAACAGAGGGACTTCTTCACAAAAGATATTGAAACTAAAATAAAAAACCAATCCAAAATGGTGTAGATGAAAAACACAATGAATGAGATAAAGAAAAATCTAGAATCCTTAAATGACAGAGCTGATATTATGGAGGACAGAAGTAGCAATTTAGAGGGCATAAATATAAAAATGCTTCAGATGAAGGAGGAAAGACAACGAAGACTAAAAATAAATAAAGAACTTCTCCAAGAAATGTGTGACTCAATTAGGAAATGCAACATAAGGGTTATAGGGATTCCAGAGGGAGAAGATGGGGAGGAAGGAGCAGAGAGCTTGTTCAAAGGAATATAGCTGAGAACTTCCCAAACCTGGGGAAAGAGCTGGAATTACAACTAAATGAAGTTAATAGAACTCCTAATTACATCAATGTAAGAAGACCTTCTCCAAGGCATATATTAGTAAAACTGTCAAAAGTCAATGACAAAGAAAAAATATTAAGGGCAGCAAGGCAGAAAAAAATAACCTACAAAGGAACTCCTATCAGATTTTCAGCAGATTTCTTGGCAGAAACATTATAGGCCAGGAGAGAGTGGAATGATATATTCAAACTTCTGAAAGACAAAGTCTTTCAGCCAAGAATAATCTATCCAACAAAAATCTCCTTCAGATATGATGGAGAAATAAAAATGTTCCCAGATAAATAAAAGCTGAGGTTCATTGCCACAAGACCCCCCAACAAGAAATGACCAAGAAGGCCCTCATACTTGAAGAAAAAAGAAAGGGTTTACAAAACCTTGAGCAAGGAGATAAATAGACAAACAAAATCAGAAAATTGCAGCTATCAGAATAGGTTAGCAAACACTTACTTATAACGTTAAAGATAAAGGGAAGGAAGACATCACAAATATCTAGAATCACTTCATTTTAACCTCAAAATCACAACACAAAATGGAATAAGTTGTGACAACAATAACTTAGATGGGGACGTGGAAAGGGATGGAACCTACTTTGATTAAGGAAATAAGATGCTATCAGAACATGGGCAATCTTGTCAATGAGATGTTTTATACAAACCTCGTGGTAAGCACTAAACAAAAAAGCAGAACAGAGACACAAATGATAAGTAAAGAGAAAACTAAGAAAACCATCATAGAGAAACACCAAACTGAATTGGCAACTGGAAATACACAGAACGAGAAAAAGGGCAAATACAGAACAATTGGAAAACAAGGGATACGATGCAGTATTAAGCCCTCACATATCAATAATCACTCTAAATTAAATGGATTGAATTCTCCAATCAAAAGACAGAGTGGCTGGATAGATTAAAAAAGTAAGACCCGACAATATGCTGCCTCCAGGAAACACATCTCATCGCTACAGGCTGACAAACACAGGCTCAGAGTGAAGGGATTGAAGATGACACTCCAAGTTAACGGCAAACAAAAGAAAGCAGGTGTTGCCATACTTATGTCAGACAAAGTAGATTTCAAGATAAAAATGGAAATGAGAGACAAATAGGGGCAATATATAAGGATAAAAGGGACGCTCCACCAAGAGGATATAATACTTATATGTGCACCTAACACAGGAGAACCAAAGCACATAAAGCAACTATAAGAAACCTAAAAGGAGAAATTAACAGCAATACAATAATAGTAGGGGACCTAAATGCTCCATTTCCATCAATGGATAGATGATCCAGATAGAACATCAATGATGAATAGTGGAATTAAACGAAAAACTAGACCAGATGGACTAAATAGATATATATAAAACACTCCATCCAAAAATAGCAGAATACACATTCTTCTCAAGTGCACATGGAACATTCTCAAAGATAAACTATACGTTGGGAAACAAGGCAAGCCTCAATAAATTTAAGAAGACTGAAATCATATCAAGCATCTTTTCTGACCATAATGCTGTGAAACTAGAAATCAACTACAAGCAAAAAGCTGGTGGGGAAGGCCCATGGCCTAGTGGTTAAGTTGGCATGCTCCACTGTGGCAGCCCAGGGTTTTGCCAGTTCATGTCCTGGTCATGGACATGGCACCAGTCATCAGGCCATGCTGACGTGGCATCCCACACAGCAAAGCCAGAAGGTCTTACAACTAGAATATACAACTATGTACTGGGGGGCTTTGGGGACAGGAAGAAGAAGAAGAAAAAAAAACAAGATTGGCAACAGATGTTAGCTCAGGTGCCCATCTTTAAAAAAAAAAAAAAGCTGAGAAAGTGACAAATACATGGAGACTAAACAACATGCTACTGAACAACCAATGGATCATTGAAGAAGTTAAAGGAGAAATCAAAAAATATCTGGAGACAAGTGAAAATGAAAATACACTATACCCACTCAATTGGCATGCAGCAAAAGCAGTCCTAAGTGGGAAATTCATAGGAATATAGGCCCACCTTATCAAACAAGAAAAATCTCAAATAAGCAATCTTAAACTAACCTAACAGAACTAGAAAAAGAAGAACAAAGAAAGCCCAAAGTCAGCGGAAGGAGGGAAATAAAAATTAGAGCAGAAATAAATGAAATTGAACCAAAAAAACAGTATAAAGGATCAATGAAGCTATGAGCTGTTTCTTTGAGGTGATAAACAAAACTGACAAACCCTTAGCCAGACTCACTAAGTAAAAAAGAGAGAAGGTTCAAATAAGTAAAATTAGAAATGAAAGGAGAGAAACTCTAATGGATACCACAGAAATAGAAAAGATTAGAAGAGAATACTATGAAAAACTATATGCGAGCAAATTTGGATAATCTAGAAGAAAAGGATAAATTCTTAGACTCATACAAGCTCCAAAAACTGAATCAAGAAGAAATAGAGAATCTGAATAGACCAACCACAAGTAAAGAGATTGAAACAGTAATCAAAAACCTCCCCCAAAATAAAAGTCCAGGACCAGATGGCTTCTCTAGAGAATTCTACCAAACATTCAGAGAAGATTTGATACCTATCCTTCTCAAACTATTCCAAAAAATTGAGGAAGATGGAAACACTTCCTAACTCATCCTATGAGGCCAACATCACCCTGATCCCAAAGCTGGACAAGGACAACACAAAGAAGGAAAATTATAGGCCAATATCACCGATGAGCATAGATGCTAAAATCCTCAACAAAATATTGGCAAACCAAATAGAGCAACACATTAAAAGGATCACACACTATGATCAAGTGAGATTTATACCAGGGACATAGGGAAATCAATCAATGTGATACACCACATTAACAAAATGAGGAAGAAAAACCACATGATCATCTCGATAGATGCAGAGAAAGCATTTGACAAGATCCAACATCCATTTATGATAAAAACTCTCAGTTAAATGGGTATTGAAGGAAAGTACCTCAACATAATAAAGGCAATATATGACAAACCCACAGCCAACATCATGCTCAGTGGGGAAAAAGTGAAAGCCATCCCTCTGAGAACAGGAACAAGACAAAGGTGCCCACTCTCAACATTCTTATTCAACATAGTATTGGAGGTTTTAGCCAAAGCAATCAGGCAGGTAAAAGAAATAAAAGGGATCCAAATTGGCTAAGAAGAAGTGAAACTCTCGCTGTTTTCAGACAACATGGTTTTATATATAGAAAACCCTGAAGAATCTATTGGAAAACTATTAGAAGTAACAACTACAGCAAAGTTCCAGAGTAGAAAATCAACTTGCAAAAATCAGTTGCATTTCTATACTCTAATAACAAACTAACAGAAAAAGAACTCAAGAATACAATCTCATTTACAATTGCAACAAAAAGAATAAAATACCTAGGAATAAACTTAACCATGGAGGTGAAAGACCTATACAACGAAGACTATAAGACATTATTGAAAGAAATCAATGATGACATAAAGAAATGGAAAGATATTCCATGCACATGGATTGGAAGAATAAATATAGTTAAAATTTTCATACTACCTAAAGCAATCCACAGATTCAATGAAATTCCAATCATAATCCCAATGACATTTTCCACAGAAATAGAAAAAAGAATCCTAAAATCCATATGGGACAACAAAAGACCTGAATAGCTAAAGCAATCTTGAGAAAAAAGAACAAAGCTGGAGGCATCACAATCCCTGACTTCAAAATATACTACAAAGCTATAGTAATCAAAACAGCATGGTACTGATACAAAAAAAAGACACACAGATCCATGGAACAAAATTGAAAGCCCAGAAATAAAACCACACATCTACAGACAGCTAATCTTTGACAAAGGAGCCAACAACACAATGGGAAAGAAAAGTCTCTTCAATAAATGGTGTTGGGAAAACTAGAGGGCCACATGCAAAGGAATGAAAGTAGACCACTATTTTATACCATACACAAAAATTAACTCAAAATGGATTGAAGACTTGAAGGCAAGACCTGAACCCATAATACTTATAGATGAAAATACGGGCAGCACACTCTTTGACATCAGTCTTAGCAGCATCTTTTTGAATACCATGTCTACTCAGACAAGGGAAACAAAAGAAAAAATAAACAAATGGGGCTTCATCAGACAAAGAGCTTCTGCAAGTCAAAGGAAACGAGGAACATAATGAAAAAGGAACCCAGCAACTGGGAGAAATTATTTGCAAATCATATATCTGACAAGGGGTTAATCTCCAAAATATATAAAGAACTCATACAACTCAACAACAAAAACATAAACAACCCAATTAAAAAATGGGCAGAGGATATGAACAGACATTTTTCCAAAGAAGATACACAGATGGCCACAGACACTTGAAAAGATGTTCAACATCACTAATCATTAGGGGAATGCAAATCAAAACTACAATGAGATATTGCCTTATACCTGTTTGAATGGCTTTAATTACCAAGACAAAAAATAAATGTCTGAGAGGATGTGGAGAAAAGGGGACCCTCATACACTGCTGGTGGGAATGCAAACTGGTGCAGCCACTATGGAAAACAGTATGGAGATTTCCGAAAAAATTAAAAATAGAAATACCACATGACCCAGCTATCTCTCTCCTTGGTATTTATCCAAAGCACTTGAAATCAATAATTCAAAGAGCCTTATGCACCCCTATTTTACTTGAAGCATTATTCATGATAGCCAAGATGTGGAAGCAACCCAAGTGCCCAATAAGTGATGAATGGGTAAAGATGATGTGGTATATGTATACAATGGAATACTACTTAGCCATAAAAAAACCAAAATCGTCCCTTTTGCAACAACATGAATAGACCTTGAGGGTATTATGTTTGGCAAAATAAGCCAGACAGAGAAAGATAAACACCATATGATTCCACTCATATGTGGAAGATAAACTAACACATGGACAAAGAGAACAGATTAGTGGTGACCAGAGGGGAAGGGGGTTGGGGGTGGGTATAAGGGGTAAAGGGGCACATATATATGGTGACTGACAAATAACAATGTACAACTCAAATTTTACAATGTTATAAACTATTATGACCTCAAAAAAAATTTTAAAAAATGCAAGCCCTTCATTTTAAGGACCTGTTGGAATTTATTTTATTGTTAGTATTTTTTTTCTTATGAGAGGAGGATTCCAATTTTCTCTCAAAAATCTACTTAATCACCTCCCTCCTGTATTAGATTTGATTCCCCAGAAGCAGAATTCCAGCAAGACATTGTGGTGCAGATGGATTGTTTGAGAAGCGAGCCAGGAAGTACAAGAAAGGAAGTGGGGAAACTGAGACAGGAAAGGGAGAAAGTCAAGGGCGAGTTAAGAAGGGATTACTGCTGTGGGCAACTGGAGGTCAATCCCACTGTGGAAACTCTCAGGTTATGTGTAGAATCCCTTTCCCCCCTCTCGATTTTTCCTGCCAATGCTCTAGTTTAGGCTCTCACCATAATCACTTATATGGATTACTGACGGAATCTCTTCACTGGTCTTCCTTTTAGTCTTACCTTATTTAAAATCTTTTAAAGATTTTCTTTTAAAGATTCTCAGAATAAAATCCAAACTCTTTTTCCATGGGCTCCTTGCTCATCTTCCCAGCATCGGTGCTCACTTTGTTCCCCTTCATCCCACATGCAGTTTAAGGTTCAACCATGCCACAATACTTTCTGTTTCCTGAATTCGCCAGGGGATACACGGTCTATGACTGCGCACATTCGAATCTCCTTTTAAAAATGAATCTTCACCCCTTGAGTAGCAACTCCTGAATACGTACTTTATTTTCTAGTTAACTCCTACTGTCAGATCAGGTGACTTCTCCCAACACCCTTCTCTCCCTTTCTTGATCTCTATATAGTCCCTGCTTGTTTTCTAGTGCTTTACTTTATATATCCTTAACATAATACTTTGTTTGTCTCTTCAACCAGCCTGTGAACTCCTCAAAGATTTGTGTACTTCATGTCTGTATGCATGCAAAGCCTGAAATTTGTGTTCCTTTGCAATAATGTTATGTAAGTGAATGTGAATTAATGAAAGAAGACAATGCCCCTAACTCCAGAGATCTTACAGAACAAGACGTGATGTCTGCCCTTAAGGTACTTGCAGTCTGATGGCCTTTTACTTTTTGGAAATTTAATTTCTCGCCAGATCAGTATGTACAGTAACTGCGAATTCCTCCCCATTGAGTTCATATGACTTTAGAAAGCAAGATCTAGTCTAAAATATCCATGACAAAGCAAATTTACCTGGTATTAGCTCTAGGCTTCATTCTGGGTAATTAAGGTCTTAATTTCCTCCAACCAGTCCTGCTGAGTCCCTCTACAACCTTCCATATCTCTGGGCCCCACATCCTCTGAATCAAATGAAAACCTAAAATTTAGCTCCCAGGAGCCACAACGGTTTAGTATTCCATAGTCTTCTCTGTCTTCTTATCATTTTGTAGACATTTATAATACAGGCTTTAAAAGGCAATGAGACAGATGGAAAAAGGTTTCTTTCTCTCTGCCTTTATTTAGCGATTGCTTTGTAAAGCAGGAAAATAGCATCATTTTCATGATTCATCATCTTTTTCCTATATTAGTATCAAAAGGAAGGAAGATCTCACCAGATTTATAGCAATAAAAGATTGTGATTGGCAGTTCTGTGGGATCTTTTATTTGACTTATAAATCAAAAAGTTTTAAATGGAAGGCTAGTCAAATATGGCAAATCTGATAAGACTAATACAAGAATTAGTGACAGGATCACGGTGTTGACAAAAGACTCTCTCTTGACCAAAGTTTAGATGGGTTTCTATGAACCCTCTTTTGATTAAGCCTTGTCCTTGGGCCCTGTCTTCAAACTGCCTAGTCAGTTGTAGCAAGAATCCTGCTAGGTCAGTTTAGTGAGAACCTCCCCACCCTCGATATCTGATCACCCTGGCCTGCCTTTAGCAAGGATCCTATTGTGTAGGTTTAGCAAGAATCCTCATGCCTTTGATGTCTCCTCCTAGGAATTTTCTATCCATTGATCCCCTCCCCACACATACACTCTACTCCTTGGCTATGAATCCCCAGCTGTCTTGACTGTATTCAAAGTTGAACCCCATCTCTCTCTCCACTGCTATAGTCTTGACACCTATCACAATAGTCCTGAATAGTCTTCCTTATTGTTTTAACGGGAGTCAGAATAATTGTTTCTTTAACAGTGTTCAACAAATGGCCAGTGTGCATAAAAACTTCAGAGTCCCCTGGTCTTTTCTCGAGTCAAATCGAAATTAAGTGTGTACTCTTTTTCCCCAAAAGCACATGTCTAAATAGTTGAATACAGACATGTGTGGTAAAATCTACTCAATTTATCCTAATAATATTGCTAAGAATGAACTCTGTCATGTTATCTTCCCCTGTCAGGGCCTTTCTTCATATTGTTTCTTCTGCCTTGAATGCTCTTCCTCTCCCTTGTCATGTGGCTGACTCTGTCTCAGGTTACCTGTTGATGGTTCAGGGTAGGCTGCCCCAGGATGTGCCACTTTGGTATGTGGATTATTTCAAGCTGAAGACAATCAAGGCTGAGAAGATTCAGGAAGAACATTTGACCTTCCCCCAAATTGCCTAAAAGAATTTGAGATAGAAGGGCCTGTCCCCAGAAGGAGCTATCACCATAGATAACTCTAGGCATGGTAGACAGGAAGGCACCTAGCAAGGCCCATTTCATCAAAAGTTCTCTCTGAGGTCTCATTGTATATAGATGGCCCAGCAAACATTTGTTTATCAAATATTAACTCTTTTCATCTTCCTGTAAATTGCCCTCTCCTCCTTTGAAGTCTCAGACCTCTATCTCCTTCTGCTAGGTCTGGAAAGACATATATACCTCATTTTGCCTAACTGTCCTTGGAATTTTTCATGCTTATGTGAATTCTTTGTACGTACGTATTAAACTTTGTTTAATTTTCTCCTGCTAACCTGCCTTGTGTCATTTTAATTATTCAACTGCCATAAGAACCAGAATGGGGAGGGGAATTTTCTCCTCTCCCACACTGTCTTGGTTAAGATTTCCTGGTCAGCTTGTGTAAGTAATGCCTACCCTTATTTCCTATCACTATACCTGTAGGGAATTTAGTATAATTAATAGGTCTACATGTGTATCTTCATTTGATAGTTATTGCCTTTTTTCCCCATTTAAATAAGAGCTATGTTGTACTCACTAATTTATACCCAAATAATGATAATAATCCCATAATTAATTTTTGTTAAATGAATGACTTTTAACAAAAATTAATTATGGGATTATCTGAGTATAAACTAGTAAATAAAATATTACCATATTTAATACCATCTTGTGCAAATTACACACTAGCTCTAGTCTATCCTCAAAATCCTCAGTCTATGTTATTGTGCCCACTAAGCAGTTTAGAGTACAAAGTTGAAGAAACTTGCACAAGATCATGTGAATAGGAAGTGGTAGAGTTGAGAATTAAGGGCAGATCTTTTTGATTGCAGAGCCCACGCACTTGACCAATCTATGAAAGCATCTCTTGAGGAAAAATACTGGGTCATTACTTTCTGATAAACTAGAGACATGTGAATATCCGTCTGTTTCTCTGTCATTCATCCTACTGGTATTTGCGTGCTGCTATTGATTTGGGTGCAAAACAAAGATTCCCTGAAAGAGGAATGACATGCAACTTTTTTTCCTCAGAGTGTTTCCTTTAAGGCTGCTCAGGGAGATTACATGACTAACTACCCTGAAGGCTGGTTCTCACTGATAACAGGAACAGCCTTGTAAAGGCCAGGTGAGGTTAGAAATCCACAAACACGCACAGTTTAGAATCAAAAAGGAAAACATCATTTTCATTCTTGTTCTTTGATTCTAAATATTCTTATGCCAAAAATAAACATAGACTAGTCCAGAATAGCATAAAGAACTGCTAGACACTTCAGAGGAAAAGAAAACATGCAGGGTTTTGAGATTTAAAGGAACCAAACATTCATAAGATGCAATACTTTTCTTATCATCTGTCCACTTTAAAGTGTTGGAGGTGCAACTCAGAATTTCTCACTTGCAGTAAACTGTCCAGATCAGTGTGCATAGATTATCTTTGTGCTAGATTTATTCAGCTTCTTCCTTAAAACAGAAAAGTGGTTTTAGATACCTTCTTGTACTCCTGATTATACAGTGGAATCAGCCCATGATCTGAGTTTGTATCCACTTTGACCTTTAACATGCAGTTTTGGAAGGAAAAATGAAATGGAAAAAAGCTATTTCACTTTCTGCCATAACGAACACATTCATTGAAGGGGAGCAAAATTTGCCACCCCAGAATATGTCTCTTTGGCATTAAGATTATCTTGAGCTGGCTATTTTTAAGAAACAGGAGACCCAGGAGAAGCTCTGAAAACTGAGTAGAAGTTACCCTTTTGAAAGAGACATTTACATTTATTAGGGAAATCTCCATTTGTAAGGGTGTCTCCCTCTCTGTACCAGGAAGAGGAGAACTAAATCTTTAGAAACTCTTATCAATGGAGAAGGTAGGACTTGAATCTGCAACCATACTCTTGTTTACTGTGCTTCTCTTGGTAACCTCCCATAAATCACCCCCCACCCCCACTCCAACCCAATATCCTTTGTCTTTAGCTGGAGATTGTATTTAAGGTGATGGCTTGGGCCCTCTCGGGAAGTTACTCAGTTTTCCTGGGGCTCTCCCATGTATACAGGAGGTATGCATGTTATTAAACTTGTGTTTGTTTTTCTCCTCTTAATCTGTCTTTTATTACAGGGGGGATCTCAGCCAAGAATCTAGAAGAGTAGAGGGAAAGTTATTTTTCCTCCCTTCATCTAGCAAAGTAAAATCACAGCCACTGGAGATCTGAATTATCCTATCTTAATGAAGTGTCAGTCTCCAATGTGTGATGTGTTTTATAGGCAATTTAAGGCCCTAAATGTTTCTCAATCTGTAAAAATTTTATTGGTAGATATTTTTGTAAAAATCATTCACCAATAAAAACATATGAAATAAATCATTATAGAATATTGTTGATAATCATTTTCCATGGTAAAAAAATAATCTTTGTAGAGAGTAATATAAAAAAACAAGCACAATGAATTTAAAAATGACATTGAATTGTAGTTGTTTCAAAGTTTCAATGGAGACAATGCACCAGTGCCAGTAAAATCCCACCTATTAACTTATAATAATATTTTTTTAAAAGAATCACCTTTAGAGGAAGATGGGCACAGATGTTAGCTCAGGGCCAGTCTTCCTCAGCAAAAAGAGGAGGATTGGCAGCAGATGTTAGCTCAGGGCTAATCTTCCTCAAAAAAATAAACAAAATTTAAAAATCACCTTTACCAATAATTTTTATCTTATAGTTTTATATGTGTTATGTTCTTAACATTTCATCTTATTAAAACATTTCATTTATTGTGTGGAGGATCAGAATTTGCTACCCCAAAATGTGTTTCTTTGGCTTGATTTTTTTTTTCTTAAAGACTAGCACCTGAGCTAACAACTGCTGCCAATCTTCTTTTTTTTTCCTGCTTTTTCTCCCCAAATCCCCCAGGACATAGTTGTATATTCTAGTTGTGGGCTCCTCTAGTTGTGGCATGTGGGACGCCACCTCAGCGTGGCCTAATGAGCTGTGCCATGTCTATACCCAGGATCCAAACTGGTAAAATTCTGGGCTGCAGAAGTGGAGCATGTGAACTTAATCACTTGTCCATGGGGCCAGCCCCTGGCTTGGTTATTTTTAACAACAAAAGACTCAGAAAGAAACTTTGACTTCACCCCTAACTGCCTAAAAATATTTAAGATAAAAGGCCTATTCCAGGAAGGAGCTAATACCATAAGATAACTGTAGTATAATATAAACTAGATGTGGTAGACAAGGAGGAACCTAGCAAGGGCCATTTAATCAGAGTCCTCTCCATGTCCCATTGTTTTTACAAGGCATGGCAAGCATTTGCTTATCAAACAGTTGTTTTTCCATCTCCATGTGAATTGCCTTCCTCCCTTTTGAAGTCCAAAACCACTACCCTCAACTTCCTCCTTTGTCTTTAGCTGAAGATGGTATTTAAGGTGGTGGCTTTGGCTATTTTGGTGAGTTACTCAGTTTTCCTGGGTTTCTCCCATGTATACATATTATTAAACTTTGTTTTATTTTCTCCTGTCATTCTGTCTCATGTCAACTTAATTCTTAGACAGCCAAATGGACCTAAAGGGCAGAGAAATATTTCTTCCTCCCTTCCAATTGAAATATAAACTAATGATATGGTATTGTGGGTTTCATTTTACCTCTTACTGGTGTCTATTTTTCTTTAAGTGGCAAAGTATTATTTACAAAGAAGATTGGAATCCACACTTCATAAAATATTTTCTAATTTAACCACATAAGCTTGACTCTTTCTTTCAGCTATCATTTCAGTAAGAAGGTGGATAAATAAGAGTGTAGAATATTCTAGAACTAAAAAGACAGGCTTCAGATATAGGGCAGTTAAATGTGCAAAATGAAACAAAAAGAGAAAGCTGGATGGTCGGGTAAGTGACAAAACAGTTTGTATTGAGAGCTACTATGGTTTATTATCTAACCTAGTGGTTCTCAAATTGCAGTCTCCAGACCAGCATTGTCACCATCATTCAGGAGCTTGTTAGGAATGCAAATTATTGAGCTATATCCCAGACCTGCCTGATCAAAAACTCTGGGGTTGGGGCTCAGCAACCTGAGTTTTCACAAGCCCTCTGGGTAATTCTGATGCAAGTTAAAATTTGAGAATCACTGCTCTAACACATTCATTATTCTATTTATTCATTCATCCATCACATATTTCTAACTTCTTACCACATGCTAGGTGCTAGGTGGGTAACTGGGGCAATTTCTTATTAGGACTAATGTGTCAATTGAAACCATTTATTGAGAGCTTACTCTTTGGTAAGACATTCTCATGACTAAGATCATTTAGTCTTTCTGACAACCTAAGTCAAATATTTCTATTGTAATGTTCCAAATCCCTTTTTGAGAGGGCAATGGAAAGCACATGGCAGCAACCAGCTTTGTTGGAAAAGTGTCTAGTTCTGCCTGAGAGAATCCAAGGTGGTTGCCCAGAGGAGATGCTATCTGAATTGCCTTGTGGGGGATCAGAATTGGCCACCCCAAAATGTGTCTCTTTGGCTTGATTATTTTCAAGAACAAAAGACTGAAAGAAACTTTGACCTTCTCTTTAACTACCTAAAAGAATTTAAAATAGAAGGGCCAGTTCCAGGAAGGAGCTAATACCATAAGATAACTGTAATGTAAAATGTCTCTCAGGTCACATTGTCTGTAGTTGGCCCATCTGCATTTCCATCTCCATGTAAATTGCCTTCTTCCCTCTTGAAGTCCCAAACCACTATCCCTAACATCATCCTTTGTCTTTAGCTGAAAATGGTATTTAAGGTGGCAATCTTGGCCATTCTGGTAAGTTACTCTGCTTTCTTGGGTTTCTCCCATGTATATATGTTACAAAGCTCTGTTTGATTTTCTCCTGTTATTCTGTCTCACGTCAACTCAATTCTTAGATCAGCAAGAAGAACATAGAGAAGGTAGAGGAATTATCTTCCTCCCCTACAGCCTCAAAATTTGAATTGAGTTTCTAGAGTAAAAACAAGCTGAAGGAAAGTAAAAGAAAATTGGAAGTGACTATGTATCCGGTAGTTTTCTAGGCAATTCATATTCTGTAATTTATTTATCACAACCACCCTCTGAGGAAATTATCATCAATCCTCTTTTATGAATCTAAATGGATAAGTAATTGTCCAAAGACATTCAACTGTCAAGTGGCAGAGGAGAGACTTGAGCTCTGGTCTGAACCCAGAGTACCCACAAATTCTCTGAGGTGTGAAAGAATATAAGGTCACAAAGTTTAGGATGTTAAGAAAGATTGAAGTATGGGATCTATGAAGATAGTGCTTAGGGCTGAATGGAGACCTGAATGACTGTTTGGAAGGGTTCTGAATGGTTCCTTAGTTACTCATGTGATGAATTCAGATTTTCATACTTCTGGGTTAAGGTCTCATGGAAGTATGTATATACGCAATAAAATGATGTGACACATGTGAATTAACATGAAAATACTAGCTCATGGGCTGGCAAACTTTTCACGTAAAGGTCCAGATACCAAATATTTTCAGCTTAGCAGGCCATACTGTCTTCATCACAACTACTCAACACTAGCATAAATGAATCCATAGACAATTCATGAATGTGTAGGCTTGGTTGTGCTACATAAAACTTTATTTACACAAACTGAAATATGAATTCAAATAATTGCCACATGTCATAAAATATTTAATTTTTTCAACCACTTACAAATGTAAAAACCTTTTCTAGCTTGCAAGGTATACAAAAAAAGATGTGGGGTGAACTTGGTCCACAAGTTGCTGTTTGTTCATTAACTCAGAACCCTCCACAACTCATAGGAAGTCAAGAGTCAAAGAGATTAAAAAAGAAAAAAGAGGAAGAGAAAGGAGAGAGGTAAAACAAAGGAGGAAAAATATTCTAAATAATGGAAGGGGGTGTTAAAATGTTTTAGTGAGTTTATTGCTCTGAAAAAAAAAACAATCTTCTTCTACAGAAGGGGACTTACCATTGTGCCATCTTTGTGAGATTTTAAAAAATGCCCATTTTCTCAGGGGGAAGCATAGGCCCTAAAGCTGAGCTCTAACTGGATTTCAGCCTCACTTTCCCCAGTACAAAATACTTTTGGTCAAGGCAAATCTTGCACAACTATTCACGGCAGCCCTGGATTCCTTGTTATTTCATCACCTTTTCTTCTTTTCCACCCCTCATTTTTGTTTGTAAATGAACTCTGTCTCACATAATGTCTCCCATGAGCAGAATATTAAATATTAAACACATGAAATCTTTATTTTCTGTCTAGCAACAGCCATTAGTCATCATCTGTAAAGGCTTGGGCCAACAAAAGATTAATGCTACATCTTCCATCTTTCTTTTACTTCAAGTTTGGTGACTATTGCATAGTCTTCTCGAGAGAAAAAAACACATTCAGGTCCTTTTTGTTGAGCTGATGTGGAGGATTAATTGAGGTCAGGTTGCAGTTAAAAGAACGAATGCTAGATGGAGAGTTATGACTAGGAATATTGACATACTTCAAAAAATCAAATACCGCAAATAATAAGCAAAGTGGAGAAAGGAGTGAATCTTACTGAGGAGGTAAAGAAGTAGGTATCATGTTCATAGAGTGGAATAAGTAGACCTATAGTGTAGATGATTAACAGAGTCGCTGTTAGCTTAAACTCTCCCCCACAGATGATTATTCATTATCAAGTTACCTTCCAAGTATTTCCTTGGGACCTTATTATACATAGCTGGTTCAAAGAATTTTTACATTCCTTATATTCTATTTCGAAGCACTTTAGCCTAATAAAATTAAATTATTTTATCTTTTACATAACTTCACCAATGTTTATTTCTTCAATGAAGACAAACATGTTTTGACATTCCTTGCTTCTTCTATTCTTGAGGTTTCATGACTGTAAAACAAAAGGAGTAGTCTCATGTTCATTCAGAGAAGCATCACAGAATTTCAGATTCCAGTAGATCTGCTTTTAAATTTTTATTCCACTGATTCAAAGATGTAACTTTGGACAAGTTGCTTATTTCTGTCAAGCCACAAATTCTTCATCTGTTAAGTAGGAATCATAATTCCTACTTTATAGCTGTTTGAGGGAAGACTGAAAGCAGACATAGTCAAGATAAGGATTAAATTATAAATATCACAATAAAATATCACAAAGAAAGAATGATTGTTGCACAAATCTATGATGAATTTTCAAGTCATTATGAAAAGGGTAAGCATTTATTAGTATAAGTGAATCTTATCCTTTGCTTGAATTATTGATAATGTTTTTACTGCTCTGATATGTGGCATGCCTGACATTTATGTGCCTTGGGAATTCAAACACACTTCATTTGCTTATGAAATTTAATGGCCTTTCCAAAAGATATCATACTTTGTATAATATAATTATATGAGAAAATGTAACAATAGAAATACTAATAAAAATTCCTTTTGCAAATTTACAATTATTCTTTCTTAATCTATGTTTATAACCTTACCTTAAGTATAGGTGAACTAGATATATTACAGTATAATTTGATACAGTACCCTGTAACACACCCAGTCCAATGGCTTTTCTCCGTTGCCACTGAAATTCTACCATGGAGAATGATTTATTGGAATTAAGCTTTCTCATTCATATTGCTAAATTTCTAACAATTATAGCATGTTAAGGCTTAAATAACTTGAGTGATTTTATCAGATTGTTCATACAGAAGAGACCATATTTATGGTTAGTGTGGGGATGAAGGGTCACAGAAATTAAGAGAGTGAGGCAGAATTAAAGGTGGGTTTGTTCCTTAGCTCTAATGTGAATAAACTTACTTGGTGTGGAATTTTGGACTAATTACTTGATCTCTCTTTGCTTCATTTGTAATATGGGAATAATGATATTTCCTACCACAAACACTTGTTGTGAAGATTAAATGAGTTAATACATAAATATGTAAAGAACTTAGAAGAGTACCTGCCCATAAAATCTGCTCAATGACTGCCATGTATGATTACAATTATATCCACATGGTTGTCCCACAAGAAATTGAATGCCAACTTAGAAAATATAGTATCACCTTTTCCATCTTAAGCTTGTTCCTTCACCTTTATCATGGTTTCTGGCCCCACCTCTTTCTTTAATTACCTAAACCTAAAACCTGGCAGTCATTTGGGGCTCTTTCTGCATCCATACCTTCTGCAATCAATCAGTCATCATGTTTGTGGATTCTACTTTCTAAATATCTCTTAAATAGGGCCTCTTCTCTTCATCTTCTCTGTTATGATTATAACTCACCTGGTCATTATTTTTTGTTTTGAATCTCACAATTACTGTGTATGTGGTTTAGTTGCCTTGATATTTGGACCTTTTCTCTAGTAGCTAGTATCCAAGATCACCCCTGATGATCATCATCTCTAAAAGATGCATGCTCTTGTGGAGGCTACTGTGACAATGAATCAGAGTTTTGTGAGGTTTTTTTTGACTGTTATAATATGGTAAAAATGATAGAATGTGACTTCTGAAAGGCATTGTAGCTTCCTCTCTGGTCCCTTGGTCTGTAATCATCATGTTGGGAGGACACCCACACAACCCCATTGAGAGACATACCTAGAGGGAAACTAAGGCCCCTGGCCAACAGCCAGAAAGAACTTGGAGTCGTGTGAGAGTTACCTTGAAAGTGTATCTTGTAGCCCCAGTCAAGCCTTCAGATGAATTCAGCACCAACTAACATCCTGACTGCAACCACATGAGGACCCTGAGTCAGAACCACTGAGTCAAGCTGCTCTGGAATTCCCAAAGTACAGAAACTGTGAGAGATGATAAATCACTCTTGGTTTGTCACGTTGCTATGTTTTAGGGTGATCTGTTATACAGTATCTCTCTTGGGACCACTAAACCAACAGAATAATCTTTTGAAAACACAAATTCAGTCACATTACTTTCGTGTTAAAACCCCTCAATGAGCCTTATTGGCCTAGCAAATTAAAATAAAAATTCTTGGTCCTCATCAAGTCTTTAAAGATCTCCTCCTACATATTTGTCCTGCCTCATCTGCAATCAACTTATGCTCCAACACACAGACACACACATGCATGCAATATATTACCTTCATTCTTTTGTATATGGTCTTCTTTCTTTTTGGAATATTCACATGAGCTTATTCCACCTGGAGTACTTACTGGTGCAAGTATCATCTTCACTCTGCAGCCTTTCTGGATTTCCCCAACCAGGTGTCCTCTAAGCTACCATTATACATTGAGTATATTCCCTACATCAGTAATTATTATACATTAAAATAATTTTTTGCGTCTGTCTACCCCTTAGCTCCCCCATTAGACTGTGAAGTTCTTTAGGGCCATGCCAAACACTTAATAGATGTCAATAAATAGCTACCAAATAGTTGAATTTTTGAATAAATCATTTCTGGTAAAAAGTTGCACTGAAGAAATTCATATATGCCCCCAATTTCCTCCTGAGAGATGTTACCTACATCCTTGAATTACCTTTTCAGGTTGAAGATTATATGTCTCCACACAAAAGAGAATAATTGTCTATGCGTTTTGGACTTTGCTGAGCAGAGACCTTGATTTTGGCCACATTAACCCCTGGGTTCTAATTTTCATTGGCCAAGATTATATACAAATTTACAATCATATTACAATTTTGTTTGTTTCCTCTATAATACTACTATGGTTTGGAAGTTCACTATATTTGATTGCCCCTGAAGAACTTAGTTGTTTTGATTTTGGCAGAGTTTTTTATGAAGCTTCACAGCTAATTCTTGGCAGTCAATTTATAAGCTTGAAAAACAGAATGTTAGGCAGAATTTGAATCTCTTTCATTTACAGCGTATTAGTGATTTAAAATATTTGGTCTTCTAATGTAGATGACACGGAAAAGAGTGTCACAACAATAATGAACAACAAAACTTAATTTGATCAAGAAACGTTAACCTGTGAAAAGAAATTTTAAGAGAATGGACCATTACGCTAATACGAAGAAAAGTTTTTTTAGAAAAAGAAAGGCTGTTTCCAAATTCAATTAAGATAAGCAAGTGAGCTGCCAAACTATATATCTTAGATGAACTAAAAAAAATGGCAATTTATTTCAGTGAAGATATTGAAACATTCATAGATCTGTCATTTAAAGATACCGAACTACTTAAAACTTTGACTCAGTAAACCATTTACTAATATATTGCTTCTCTTAGCTATGTAACTAAAGTGCCAAATGAATCAAAGTGGTTTTTCAAATAGGCAAATATTAGACTGGTTTTCAGCAGATGTGAGCAATACAAGTTCATCTAGCTAGAAAAAATTATTAGTAGACATTTCTTCTGAGCTCTCGGAACACTAATTAAAATCTAGTCAATAAAAGACTGAAATATAAAAACATTATCTCCTGCAAATGCCATCTACAAAATTTATTTCAGATGTCTCCTTATGCGTGTTTGTGTGCTTATTTTTATCTGCAAAACACAGCCAGAGATCAATCCAATACTCGATGTTTCAAAAATGGGGGTGAAAAGCCAGGATTAATGAAAGTTATTACTAAGAAGTTTGCATATATAAAAACAAGGTCATGTTTATAAGTCACATGTATAGAAAGTCATGGAAAAATATATTTGGAAATCATTAAATTGTACTAAATTAACTATTTTTCAGGATTGAGAAAAGTGACATAGCAGTGCTTCGAGCATGCAAAAATAAAATTATTTTTACATTACTTTCACATTTTAATACGTTTAACAATGTAGTTCCCTCATAGTCATGTAGAACAATAAACATTGAGCAAATAAAGTACACTTATTAATCTGTATTTAGAGCACTTATCAAATAGAAAGTTGAAATAAAATTAGTGTAACAATTCTGCTTCATTTAAGAATTTTTCTCTTCTTGAGGCAATTCAACACACTTATAATTTATCAAAGTCAACCTCTGGCTGTAAAATTTAATATAACCTACTGAATACAAAGACCTTATGTCCTTATCCTATGGTTCTACTTTTATTATTCACATAGAGGTATTCAAAGCGACTTAGCTACCATGAGATACAAAATTTTATACAGCTAAAACATGGTTAAAAATAGGGTCAGTTGTAAAAATGTGAATTGGAGCCATTTACTGATGACCCATTTACTTTCAGACTATTTGAAAAATATATAGAATATTGTGAGAGAAATGGCTCTGCTTCGTTTATTTATGTGTTACAAATGCCCACAACAGTTCCTGATAGGTGGTTAGTACTTAATAAATATTTGATGAATTAATTGAATGAGGAGGTGAGCAGGCAATTACTTATATCTAACTTGGTTTTTTTATAGTCAATGACTTGAGAATTATATGGTGGTGGTTTAAATGAGTAAATATTTACCAAGAGGCATACTTTAAAAGGGCAAATATAGGTTATGATGTTAGGTAAGAAGATTTTCATTTAAATTGGTTTATACAACAAACAATAGCTGCCTGCCTGCCAGGTGCCAGACAAAACCACTAAACTATAAGTTGTGGAAAATAAGGTCCAGGCTCAGATTATCCTAATATCCCCAGAACTTTCCCCAACCAGAGACTAGCAGGGCTTTATTGGATGGGCATATCCAAATATATAACTTCTTTAGGGGTCAGCCCTTCTTTATTCAAACCCCGTCACCTCTTCATTACAGCATATTTGCCTAAGAGTCATGAATTAGCTGCTTTGGAAATCTGGCAGGTGTATGAACTCTGTGAGGAGATATATGGAGCCATATTGTAGAAATGTATGTATGGTTGAGCCAAGTTCCCTAGCTATCTAAGTTCAGACACTGTCAAGAGGAAATACTGAAATCTACTCCAGTATCCTTCAAGTGTTTGTTGGAGAGGCACCTGAGAAAGTTCATCCTGAGCCACATAAAGACCAAAAGACCTGTCTTCCACCCCAATGTATAGCAAGAAGGTACAAAGCTGAGCTGGGATTGTGGTGGGATTAATACTGCAGAGAATCCTGCCAATTGCCGGGCACTCTCTGAGTTAATTTGCAGCTAGCAGTTTCAGCCTGGCCATCTCTTCTGACTGTATCTTAAAGGTCCTGAGAAAGAGTCACTCAAAGCATATGAAAATGTAGGGACAAAAGAATACCAATGTAGGTGGTGTGAACCCTTATTCAGTTTACCAGGAACAGGAGCGAGCTCTATTTACAAAGTCTCACTTCCTCCCACCCCTCAGGCATCCAGGATCAAATCCAAAGAACTTACGGTGGCTGCTCATCTGTCTTCACAAGAATTACTCTAATGGAGAGTAGGGTCATATCAACCATTCTCGTTCGTTTATTTCTGAGGGAAGTGTTAAGTTACTTTCTGACAACAGCCCTAGGTAAAACAATAATTATTCTATTAAGTAGATAACGGAGTCCCTGCAAATCTTACTGATTGGTTGAGCCACTGACAATATCATTGAACTTTAACCCCTAGGTCAGTTTAATGTTCTGAAAAAGAGATTGGTATTTCACTATTCCATATTGATCAATCACACAATCCTTACAACTTTCTAATTATCAACTTCAGATAGACTCACATATAGGCGCAACTCCAAAAGTGCTCTTTCCTCATCCCTTTATTTGGCAATAATATTGGTGACATTTCATTCTCCCTGACATTCCATTACTCTAGGTGTTGCTGCCAAAGTCTCAATCTTCAGTCTGGACTGCCTTCCCCACAAGTCTATTTTATCATCATCCTCATCAATATTTATTCCCTTTACTGGCCTTGCTCTTTTCAGACTAAGATTACTCAACAGAGCAAACTTAGTTGAAAATGCAACATTTGTTGACAGCATTTTAGATTAATATAAATATTCATAGAGGAACAATGAACCAGGTAAATTATTTCCACTGTTTATTCACAAACAAGTTTATATGCTTGTGTATTTTAGACAGATATATGAGGAAGGAAATGTTATGATGAACCGTTACTTGAAATGTATGTACGTATACCCACATGTATTGTTACGTATTTTGAGAAGTTTTTAAGTCTTTTGTATAATAAATTATACCGATGAGATTTTAGAGATTATTTCATATTTACAGATGGATATCTGATTGCTCTGGTTTCAAAAATGAAGGCATTAAAAGAATTGTGAAAATAGACTTTAAACATCTTCCCAATTATCAGACATTCTATCAAAATGTTACTCCAAAGCCAAGTTGTCAGGGAATCATAAATATTTATTATATTTCTTCTAACCTTCACAGACAAGTACCTAGGGCTTTATCAACACATCCAAAGAATGTGAGATATTGCTGCGTTCAAAACATAAATGGGCTCACCCACTGAAGATGATGGTTTTTAGCATTTGTTTTAGGAATGGGAAATCTCACTTGGCAATATTTAGGGAACACACATTAACACGGTAATATTCACAAGTAATACTGCTGTAAAGAAAATTCAAACCCAAACATTCATATCATCTTTAAAAATAAAGATTTTATACAAGATTCTCCACCTTCCCTTACCGCTCCAACAAGGTGCTGAGTCCAAGGGTATTTTGCTATGCTCATTCTTTGGAGTCTCTACTGTCCTTATTTTTGTTGACCAGTTTAGTTTAATTCACTTCAGCAGTTTGGTGGCTGATTTATCTCTAAAAATAAAAAAAAGTGTTTCCCTTATGAATAATTCAAACCTTTGCTGGTTATAAAATTGCATCTTTGGCTCTCTCCACAGCCAACTGGTTCTTTCAAGTAGCAGATTCCAATCCGTGAGTTTGTATCAGGGTCTGACATCTGGGGGACAAAATAAAACCCAAGATTTGTTTTAAAGAGACTTTCATTTTCTCTTTACAGGAGCCAGGATTTGCTTTTTATTGTTGTTCATCAGAAATTAAAGTAGTTAATGTTTTCTCCAGACCGTGTTCTGGGCTTCTTTTTGTGTGCTGAAGTTTAAAGAGGAGCAAAACAAGAACAGAGTGCTATGAATAAATTACTTAGGATTGAGAACATCTGCAAAATTTGGATGATAAGAATATATATATATATATTTTTTTGTCCCATGTAGAGAAAACAACAGCTAATTTTCACAATGTAAGATTCTACCATCTTTTTGAAAATTAATTTTGCTCTTACTCTCAAGGCACATTTTCATTTTTAATTGTTTTAAAGATGTTATTCAGATGAGCATTAAAACTTCCAAATTCATATTTAAGTGGCCCCAAATTTATTCCACTTTTTTCTAATTAGAATACACAATTAACTTGAAATTTTTTTGTTTAGTTGGTTTAGTATTTGTTTTTCACTTGAATGAATAAATCAAGAAATCATCTCTTTTCTTTAACAATATATATCTTAAACTTTCAAAGGATTCTTTGAATATTGTCCTTCTGTCTAATACAGTTTCAATTTACCTTTAAAAATAGATTAAAATTTTCTGCTTGCATACATAATACTGTTTTTCCCTTGTAATATCTATTTGTCAAGTAGACCAGGGAGATCTGATATTGACTCAGAGTTCAAAGGAAGTATGGGACAGCATGCTATATAATGATACTGTCATTGTTAAACCTGCTAAAGATCACTATGTGTAGCACAGTCTTCATTATCTCAATTTTGCCTTCAGTTGTTCTTCAAAAAGCTGTACATTTGTACAACACTGAGAGTAGAATACGGTTAGTAACGAGATCGGAGCTATACTAATGTTTTATGCTGGAATTGATTTCTTCTATTATTGTAACACATATATCTTGTTCAATTCTACCTTTAAAATACAATGTATTCCAATTTTCGACACTACAGGTGGATTTGTTAACCAAGTAGATTTGTTAACCATAAGGCAATTGGGCCCAAAAGATAGTTGAAAAGACATTGTTTTCAGTTCTAATTTGGGCAAGGGTTTTTGTTTTGTTTTCTTTTAGACTTTTAACAGTTTGATGACTATTCTATTTTACCCCATTTTTAACTGCTATATGTAGAACAAAGCAGATTTACTTCCTCTGAACACTACCTAAATTCTCTTCTTTCTCTTGGTAACAGTAAAGCTTTTATTGCATGTGTGTAGAATGGAACCAAGAAAATCATTCATAACACTAAGAAGTAATCATTATTGCTAGTCTTTTGAGTCCCTCCAGATTAGTTCTTTTTTTCAGATTAATTCTTAGTAGGATTCTACAATGAATGCCCCCTGTATGGCCCACATTGTGCTAAAATGGTATATAGGAGCCCCTAAAGTGTGAATACATGTATATGCGTGTATCTGTGGGTCTGGTGCCACATAGTGCAAGATCTATCTTCTCCTGTGAAAAATAAAGCAAAATTCAAAAAATGAACAAAAAACTCAAAACAAATGAGCCAAAACAAGACAAACAAAACCTCATTTACATTTTGATTAGGGAGGTAGAAGCTGGCTAAAGGAGAAATCTACATGGTGTTTTTCACACAACATATTGACAACTAAATTCCCTTACGTGAGCAAATAAACCACACTTTCAGGATACTAACTCAGCCACTTGAGAGACAGCATTTGAAGTGAGAAAATTAAACGATTATGCAGGTGTCATTTCTATTAGGCAATGAAGGAAGTGTGGCACTTTAATTACATTCACACTTTAGTTAAAATATAAAGAAGAAACACTTTTTCTTCTTATTTCAATTAAGTGATGTGGTGTTTTGCTTTCTCTCCCCGTCTCTTCTTGTGACAGTGTTTCCCTATTCACCCAGCGACTGTAGTAGTGAGATCAATGGTCTGAAAACATGGGTTCTAGAGTTAGATTGATTGGGCTTGTGTTGAAGTAGACATTGTGTGACATTGGTCAAGGTTGATAAACTCACAAAGCCTCAAACTTAGTTACTATTATCTGTAAAAGAGGAAAATAATAGCACTCACCTCATGTTTTGTTTTGTACCTCCAAGAATTAACTGAGATAATGTATGTACAGCACTTCAAACAGTGCTTGGCATATAGCAAGCATGGAACAGCTGTCAGCTATGATTATTGACATCTCTCTATAACACTATTTCGATGTTGCATTGATGTGTCTAAAAGACTTGTGCTCCATATGTATTTATGTTACATGAACCATTTGTTGCCGAAGGCAGCTAAAATTGTTGAGACTAAAATTGTTAAATAGCCTCTACTGGCAGCATTTTTTAAAATGTAAGGTTTAGAAAATGACAGGAGAGCTTGCATTATCTGCTCCCTCTCGACATTAGGAATTAAATGGAATTCTCAGTAAATTTTCTTGTTTGATTTGGGCTATTAATTAAAGTACTAGCTCATTTTGGAAGATCATTTCAAGCATCTGGAATGGTCAAATTAGGAAAACTTTTTTCCTTCTAGATGCTCCCTTTTTTCTTAATTGCAATGTTTATTTTGCATCTAGAGAGACATTGCTAGGGGGAGGTTCTTAATCCCTCTCCTGCCAATAATTAGATAATTGTAAACAAGATAATTAGTATTTGCCTTCTTTTCTACAGCATTGGAAGCAAAATGAATGTGAAAAATAAAAAAATTTTTCCACTTTTGTGTCCTTCACATGAGGTTACATTCATGGGAAATTGGAACAATTAATAGTGAATTCAAAAACCAATTCCAAAGAAAGCATAAGTGTGTGGTTTTATGTAAAACTTAAATCCAAGTCTATAGAAAATTTAAATTTTGAACCCATCATTTGATAAAGATGTATTAACTCTATCCTAATCCTCTAAACCAACCTCTGCGTGGCCTTCTTTTATGATTATGTCAATTAAGCAGAAAAGTCATAACAGTTGTTTGAATTTTTTTTAGACAAGACCATAACGAGCAACGTGATCCCTCTGAAAAAGGAGGAGTCAGCAGGGCTGGTGGGGAAAAAAGACATTTTGCAGTCTATTTTGTTACATGACAAATGGATTTCCAACCATAGATTAGCCCTCCTCTTTCCATTTATAAAGACAAAATAACAAATGGTTGCATTTCTTGTCCTAAACTTGTAAGTAAAAAATGTAATGAATATGTATCTTATTCAGTCTGCTCACTTCATTCACTCAAAATCTAACTCAATATATAAAAGTCTATATTGGGGTCTTACCATGTGGCAGAAATAGGCACCAGGTTTCAAAAACAAAGGAAGAAGTCTACACCAGGAGTCAGGGATTAAGTGTTCCATGGCGGTGCCAGGACAGAGAAAGGGGAAACTGCAATGAAACTCAGAAAGAAGCCTTGGCTCCTTCATTCTGGTGAAAGAAGGGATGGAAGAGGAGAAAATAATCCAGGTAAAACAATTTAAACATGATGATTCAAAAATAGGTACACTATAGGGAAAATAGCTGGATAAAATGTTAGTTGAAAGCTAGATTGCTAGGCAATTATAATGCCAAGATAAGAGTTTGGGCTTCAGCCCAATTCCTCTATAATTAATAGTAGTATTGATTTTGTTTCAACATATATTTAATTAATGACCATTATATATAAGGCACCAGGCCAAGCATTGGGGATATCTGGGAAATGCGATAGATATGGCTCCAGTCTCCATAAGGCTGTATTACTATTTATAAAAAAAATATTTTAAAGTTATAATAGCTACAGTTTATTGAGTAGCTACTATGTTTCTTGGTAGTATATCATTAATTTAATCCTAATAAATTGGAGATTGTTTTTAGTTTTATTGTGTGTGAACAGAACTGCAGGATGGAGAAGGTTGATGCCATCCCTAGGACCACCCTGCTAAGCATACGTCACTCCAGATGGCCTACTGTTGCCACTATCCCACATTACCTGCCTCAGTTTGCCAATGAAGCTCACGAGTAGAATCACAATTTATAAGTTAGGATTTTGAGGCATTCATCAGTTTACGGTTACAGATGTTAGGACTGAAGAGAACTTTAAAACAATATCTAATCAAATCCTCATTTTCTTCTCATATCTGAGGTCCAATGACGTTAGGGGACCACTCTAGGTTTAGGCAGTGGAGGATCTTGACTCTCCAGTAAGATCCTTTTTCCCACACTTTACAATTCATGCAAATCCAGTTATGGATTTCCAGCCCCCAGCTATGGAGATATACTAGCGAGCAAAGCAGACATAGATTTTGTCCCCACGAAGTTTAGAGTCTAGTTGAAGAGAGTAAGATAGTTCTTGGGGTAAAACAGTGTTACGTTTTTCTATGAAACCCACCAACTGTCATCTTACACTCTAGGGAGGGTAAGACAACCCTTGAAGTATGATATTGCAAAAAATATTGTCCTCTGAAACCTGCTAATTGCCAGTGACTCTGAGTAAGATATTTTTCTGGTGGGGTCATCTTTGTGTTATCTTTCCGTAGAATCCATGTAAAATGACCCATTTTTTGTTCCTGTCTGATCTCTTCTCTTTTCTGTCATCAAAAGACTAGATGGGGGCCGGCCCACATGGCTGAGTGGTTGAGTTCACGCACTCTGCTGCAGCGGCCCAGGGTTTCACCAGTTCGAATCCTGGGAGTGGACATGGCACTGCTCATCAAGCCATGTTGAGGCAACATCCCACGTGCCACAACTAAAAGGGCTCACAACTAAGAATATACAACTATGAACCGGGGGCCTTTAGGGAGAAAACGGAAAAAAATAAAATCTTTAAAAAAAAAAAAGACTAGATGGATGCTAACTAGCCTTATTGTGGTGATCATTTCACAATATATCCATATATTGAATCATTGTGTTGTACACCTGAAAATAATATGTTATATGTCAATTATATCTTAATTTTAAAAAGTAGTTTTAATTTCAAATGCCACAAAAAATGACTTGGTTTTTATGACTTTAATGGTATTGAAGTGCTCCTTGGGAAAAATCTGGTTGTTAGATCTCTAAATATGAAATTGAGAACATACATTAATTTTAAGTTGTTCTCAATCTAATGCATGTGCTATTTGTCAGGGTTGGACTTTGGATTCAGATACATTGGTATAAAAATTAAGCCTTTCAGCATTACTATATTTTTACTAAAAATGAATAAAATCTTGCCAAGTGATTTAAGTATTAAGCTCAACAGATATAATTTTTTCATTTTAAATTACTGAAGCATGTCAGAAGATGGACATTCAACATAAGAAAAAGATAGAGCTAATTGGCGTTTTACTCTCTATTTTCTTTTACAAGTATTCTTGAGAAAGTGACTTTAGGCCTGTGGAGAAATAGAGAATGAAATTATCTCACAGATTTTCTCCAGTCATTGCTTTACTGAAAGGTCTAAGAGCCTCAAGATTAGAAAGACTTAACATTGACATACTGAATAGCTCAGTGGTCTATAGTTAACACACGTTGAGAGTCAGAATTTGCGTTAGAAGTGTGACATGCCAAGGAATTATTGGAAGTAAAGTATACTGTTAAGAATTTCAATCTCAAGATGCCAAATGTCATATAGACACCTCAGTGTAAAATAATTATTATCAAGACAGCAATCTGGTTACCACTAGTGGCTGGCTATGCCATAAAAATAACAAGGAAGATGCAGAAGGTTGAAACTTGCTGTAGCAAAACTAAGCAGACTGAAAATCGCTAACTCTGTGCGACAATTCAAATTAGATGCAATCTTTTCCACTTGCCAAAATAGACTGTGTTCAGAGGCAGGTTTTCTGCTACCTGGACAGTGTGTAAGCAACCAACTAGCTAGATGAGATAAGATATTCAGCATTCTTAATTTGCACGTTATTTGTGTTTATTCTCTTATGTTCTATTAATTTGTTCTCCTTTGGGTGGAAGAAGACTCATCATTGTTCTTGTCATTGCATTTTAGATCCTGAGAGAGTTCCAAATTTAATTAGCTTACTTGCTCTCTTTTAATATGGCAAAAACATGCACTTAGCTATCAAATTTGACCCTGCCGCACACATATCTCTCACTTTAAGAATGAATATTTACACTGTTTTAATATAAATATATGGATTAATTTTTCTAATCTTGGGTTATTTCTGTGATGTTATCAGCATAGCTCTTTAAAAATTTAAGTAGATATTATAGATTTAGATTGCTTTATTTACAACTTTCCCAAAAGTTTCCTGATGACCTTTTACAATGTATGAATTAATTATATTTGTGCTGTTTTTCTCTTTGGGAAAGATGTCCTCAGAAACTAGAAAACAAGGTTAATCCTTGTGATTTTTAGAATGGGCAATCTGGTCATAATATTGTTGTACATTCAAATAAGTATTTGCACCTTAACAGGAGTGCACATGTATATGGACCAGCACACTTCTGAAACATCAGTCTTCTGTGAAAACTTCACTGTTAAGCTAATGTGAAGCAGCATATCACTTTGTGCTATAGTCAATCTACAACAATGTTAAAGCTATGGCACTTAACACAGTGAATATAAACAGCTGACACAATAAATATTTGTTAGATGAATGAATACATTTCCAATTTATTTAATGAATATAATTTAATCAAAACAGGGTGAAACTATAATACTGGGAAAATATATGAAACAAGTGTTTTGAGACATTGGCAACAGAAAATACAGACTAAACATTTTTGCTAGTAGAGCATTATTTATAGTTTTTAGCAATCCATGTATTTATTCATAAGACCTATCTGATAAAAAAAATACTGTAGATTAACATTCTCAACTTTGACTTCAAAGCAAATATTAAGAGGAGATCTTAAAAAGTCCAAACCCAGGCCACACCCCAGACAACTAAATCAGGACATTCGGGGTAGGGCCCAGGCATTAGTACTTTTTTTTTTTTCGGTGAGGAAGATTGACACTGAGCTAACATCTATTGCCAATCTTCTTTTTTGTTTTGCTTGAGAAGGATTGTCCCTGAGCCAACATCTGTGCCAAGCTCCCTCTATATTTTTATATGTGGGATGCCACCACAGCACAGCCTGATGAGTGGTGTGTAGGTCCTCACCAAGGATCTGAACCTGCAAACCTTGGGCCACCAAAGTGGAGAGCACAAACTCAACTCCAGGCTGGCCCCAGGTATCAGTACTTTTTAGAGCTTCTCAGGGGCTTCCAATGTTGCAGCCACAGTTGAGATCCTTGATCTTAGAGAGTACCACAAAGTTTGATGTTGGCCTGGTAAAATATATAACAAACACTTTTGCTTTTATCCCATAGCATTTACTTTTAAATCTTCCCTTTCTATACTTACCATATTGCATTGAAATTATTTTATCTGTCTCTACTCCAGTAAACTGAAAGCTCCTTCAAGGCAGGAACAGTATCTTATTAATCAGCTTGTACTACTGTTAGCATCTACCGTTTATGAGTATCTGTTCAGGGAGATAATGAACTAATGAACTGATTTAAAAACTGAATGAAAAATAACAGATTCTGCATCCAGGCCTGGTGGAATAATTAGTAAAGGAATAGCCCTTCCAACATAAAAGCCTATACAACTGGACAAAGCATACGAAACAACTGTTTACAGACATTGGATGACAAGCAGGGCAGGACTGATATACCTGAGAGAAGGCAAACAAAGTGAGTGGGTTTGTGTCTGGAAACACTTTCCAGATCAGGGCACAGGACTGGAGCCCAAACAGAGCATAAAGATCTCTTGCTGAGGGCTGGCCTGATGGTGTATTCATTAAGTTCCCACACTCCACTTCAGCAGCCCCGGGTTCGCAGGTTCAGATTCTGGGTGCAGACCAAACACTGCTCATCAAGCCACACTGCGGCAGCATCCCACATAAAATAGAGAAACATTGGCACAGATATTAGCTCAGTGACAATCTTCCTCAAGCAAAAAGAGGAAGATTGGCAACAGATGTTAGCTCAGGGCCAATCTTCCTCACAAAAGAGGAAAAAAGAGATTTCTTGCCAGGTTGGGGAGACAGAGATTGTAGTTCAGAGCTACTGAAGTACCTGGAATTTTTATGGGAGGGTGCTAAAAAAAAGACTTTGTAGAGAGAATGAACTCCAAAACTCTGCATAGGAATCTGCTTGAATCTTTGGCTGAATACTAAGCTGTACATGTATAGCTTAGAATATTCTAGGTCAGGAAAAGAAAAAGAAATTTGAGACTACAACGAGGCAAAAATTAATCAATAGAAACAAATGCAGAAATGGAATTAGCAGAAAAAGACATTTAGAAAGCTATTATAAATACTTTTAATAATTTAGAGAAAAATTATGAACATAATGAGAGTCCTATAGAAAAATGGAAATTATGAAAAATAACAATATAGGAATTCTATAAGTGAAAGATACAATGTCTGATATGAACAATTAATGGTACAAACTCAACAGAAGAGTAGAAAAGATCAGTAAAGAAGAAAATATCTGTGAACTGAAGACAAGGCAATACTGGCACATAGTGAGAAAAAAGATGAGATAGATAGATATCATGTATATATGTTTATGTGTATGCACACACATCACAAATGAATATATGTATGTATATATATGAAATATATATGGTGTATAACAATAGCACAAAGAGCAAGAGAGACATAAGTAGAACTATACTGGTGTCATGTTCTTACATTATATATGAGATGATATAATATTGATTTGTTGCATGTTATAATTTAAGGATGCATATTATAAACTATAGAGGAATAATTTAAAAAGGAAAAAAGTTAAACAATAAGTGACATGAGAAACAAAATGAAATACACAAAAAAGTACAATACAAAAGTCGTTAAGAAAGGAACAAAAGTAACAGAACATATGGGCCAAATTGAAAATAAATAGCAAGATGATAGACTGAAATCCAAGCTTATCAGTTATTAAGTTAAATGTACATAGGCTAAAAATTCCAATTAAAAGGCATAAATTTTGAAACTAGATAAAAATATAAACAAGACTCAACTATATGCTGTTTACAAAGCATGACCATAAACCTTAAATATAAAACTAGAGATAAGATAAAAGTAAAATGATGACAAAGATCAAATATGCAGATCTAGTGATAAGAATGCTGGAAAATCCTATAGCGATATCAGACAAAGTAGACTTCAGGATAAGGAATATTACCAGAGTTAAAGAGAGTTATTTCATAATTACAGAATGGTAAATTCATTAAAAATACATAACAATCCTAAATGTGTTTGGCCTGTTAATAAATCTAGGCATGCAGGAAGCAAACACTAACAGAACAAAAGGGTTAAACAGACTAATCAGCAATTGCAGTTCTACTTTTTGACACTTCTTTCTCAGTAATTTGTAGAATAAGAAGACAGAAAAGAAGTAAGAGTATAGAATATTTTAATTATACTAACATTCAACTTTACCAAATTAACATTTTTTAGAACAGTATACAAAACATCTACAGAATATGTATTCTTTTCAAGTACACATGGCACATTCAGCAATATAGACTATCTCCTGGTCTTAAAAGAAGCCTCAATACATTTTGAAAAGGATTGAAAGAATACAGAGTTTGGTCTCTGACCAAACACAATTAAATTGGAAATCAATAGCAAAAGATATCAGGAAAATCACCAAATATTTAGGAATTACACACTTCTGCATAACCCATGGGTGAAAGAGGAAATCACAAGTGAAATTAGAAAATACTTTGAACTAAATAAGAATAAACTGAACATATCAAAATTTTTAGAATGCGGACTGGCCTGGTGGTGCAGTGGTTAAGGTCGCACGTTCCACTTCTCGATGGCCAGGGGTTCTCCGGTTGGGATCCCGGGTGCGAAGGTGGCACTGCTTGGCAAAAATGCCATGCTGTGGTAGGCATCCCACATATAAAGTAGAGGAAGATGGGCATGGATGTTAGCTCTGGGCCAGTCTTCCTCAGCAAAAAGAGGAGGATTGGCAGTAGTTAGCTCAGGGCTGATCTTCATTCTAAAAAAGTTTTTAGAATGCAATAAAACAATGTTTAAAATAAAATGTATAGCTTTAAATGCATATATTAGAACAAATTTGCAAGATAAAGTATCTACCAAATATTTAAGGAAGAAATAATACTAATTCTGAGCAAATTCTTCCAGAAAGTGGAAAAGAGAATGAAGCTGGGTACCTGAGGGTTACTGTAGATATTCAACAAGCAATTATCTGTTTTTCTGTTTAACTTGAGGGATAACTCAGGGGTCTTGAGGATTTGTGAGCTTGTTTTGCAGAAGAAAGAGGACATCTTTGGGGAGGTTGTGATCACTGGATGAGTTTCAAGCTGCCATTGACTCCTAGAAGTCAGATTGCCCAGGGGCATGTTGGGAGCAACCCTTTTGTTTCTCCGAAGCTCCTCCTGCCAAGCCCCTTAGCTCTATAAAACCTCCTGTTTTCTGTTCTTGTGAAGGTGGATTTGAGTGAATCCATGCTCCCACCTTCTCATTTTGGCTAATTTGAATAAAACCTTTCTCCATCTCCAAGCACCAATGTCTCAGTGTTTAGCTTGCTGCACATCAGGCACACAAACTTGAGATTAAGAGATTTGGTATCAAGAATACTCCTCAACTCATTTTATGAAGCCATCATAACTAACTCTGATACTAAAAACAGACAAGAAAATTATGAGCAAAGAAAACTATAACTATACCTCAGGAACATCCATAAATATCTATAAATACCAGCAGAAAATATTCTGAAATATATGGTTTAATACAAAGTGATAAACTAAGCTTTATCCCATGATGTAAGGTTTTCTTATCTTTCACAAGTCAAGCAATGTAATTCACCATATTAACATTGAAAAGATACTAAAATATTATATGATTATCTCAATGGTTTCAGTAAAGCATATGACAAAATGTAAAAGTAATTTATTATAATTATTATAATTTTTATTATATATTTTATATAATAATTATTATAATTATTCGGTAATCTAAGAACAAAATTAAACATCCTCAACCTGATAAAGGGCATCTACGAATAGCCCATAGCTAACATACCCAATGCTTAAAGAGGGAAAGCTTTATCCCTAAGTTTGGAAATAAAGCAAGGATGTCCCCACTTCAATTCACCATTGTGTTGGAGGTCCCAGACAGTTCAATAAGTCAAGGTAAAGAAACAAAATGCATGAAGACTGAAGAGGAGATAGGAGTATCTTTATTCACCGATAACATGATCACATATGTACAAAATCCAAAGGAATCTAAATCTATCTATCTATCTATCTATCATGTATCCACTTGTCAGAACAAATAAGTGAATTTAGCAAAGTCTCAGAATACCAGGTTAATATACAAAAATGTGCACAATTAAATGAAAGTTAAAATATTACCATTTACAAATGTGTCAAAAATAAAATATCTAGCAATAAATGTAGCAATTTATGCCTAAGACCTCTACACTGAAATAAACAAAATATTGATGAGAGAAATTTTAAAAGACCTTAAAAAATTGAGAGATAAAGTATGTTCATGGAATGGAAGACTCAATATTGTTAAGATGTGAGTTGTTTATAAAATGCTCTGTAATTTCAATGCAATCCAAGTCAAAATCCTAGCAAGCTCTTTTGAGTAGAAATTCACAGGTTGATTCTAAAATGTGTATGGAAATTCAAAGGATCTATAATGATTAAAATATCTTAAAAAGAAAAACTATAAAACTTAATATGAAACTATAGTAATCAAGACAGTAGAGTATAGGAAAAAAGACAAATAAATAGATCAATGGAATGCAATACAGACTACAGAAATAAAGCTACATTTATATAGTAAATTGATTTTGACAAAGGCACTAAAGCAATGTAATGGGGAAATAAAATTTTTTCAACAAATGATGCTGGAACAATTGTATAAAAGTATGGATTGAAGTGAAATCAAACATCTATCAGACCCCACAGACAGAAATTCATAGAAAAACATCATTAAGAAAATAAGTAGGCAATCTACATGGAGAAAATATTCACAATGCACATAGATGACAAAGGATTTGTATGAAGAATTAATGAAAAAGATTGCTAAAAACCAAAAATAAAACAGCAAACAGCCCAATGAAAATGGGCAATAGACTTGAGCAGGAACTTCACACAGAAAAAAAATATATTAAAGGTCGATAATCATATCAAAAAGTGCTTAGCATCTTTAGGCATCAGGAAAATTTAAAATTAACACCACAAGACCCACTACATATGCATTACATTCATGAAAATGAGTAAGACTGACAAAACCAAGTTTTGTAAATAATATGGATCAGCCAAAACTTGAATACATTGCTGAGAGGAATGTAAAATGATAGGTTAAACCTCTGATGAAATGTATCAGTTTGCTAGGGCTGCTGTAACAAATACCACAGACTAGATGGCTTAAACAACAGAAATTTATTTTCTCACAGTTCTGGATGCTAAAAATCTGAGGTCAAAGTGTCCACAGAGTTGATTTCTTATGAGGTCTCTCTCCTTGGCTTGTAGATAGCCATCTTCTCCCTCTTTCTTCACATGGTCTTTCCTCTGTGTGTTATCCTAATCTCTCTTTATAAGAACACTAGTCATATTGGATTAGCGTCCTCATGTGATCTCATTTTACCCTGATTACCTCTTTTAAAGTCTCTGTTTCCAAATACACTAGGAGTTCAACATATGAATATTGGAGGGACACAATTCAGCCTATAACACCTAGCAAAATCACAATTCTGGTTAATTCTAACTCTCCCCCAGTTTTGCATTTATTTCTGAGTACTTGAACGTGATTTAAGAAAAAGACATCACTACCATGTTTGGTCAGGTAGGTCCTTAATACTTCCCAGCAATCATACCATTTTCCCCTAGTCCATTTATTCTTGCTCTCATAACAACTATTTCATACCTTCCCTGTATCCAATACCTTAAACTTCTTTCCTATTGTTATGGATGAGATTTTCATGTTCCCAATGTAGGACAACCTGTACACTCACTGTGAAATTCCTCATAGATTACTTACTCACGGCCATTATTCCGGCAATTCTTGTTGTTGTCTCCTGTGTCATCATTCTCCCCTTTCAGCTGTTTTTTTTTTTCTGAAGATTAGCCCTGAGCTAACATCTGTTGCTAATCTTTTTGTGTGTGTGTGAGGAAGATTCACTCTGAGCTAACATCTGTTGCCGATCCTTCTCTTTTTTTGCTTGAGAAAGATTAGCCCTGAGCTAATATCTGTGCCAATCTTCCTCTACTTTGCATGCGGATTGCCTCCACAGCATGGCTTATGAGTGGAGTAGGTCCACACCCGGCATCCAAACCTGCAAACCCCGGGCTGCCAAAGCAGAACACACAGAACTTTAACCACTCGGCCACAGGGCTGACCCTCTTCTTCTTTTTTGCTTGAGGAAGATTAAACCTGAGCTAACATCTGTGCCAATCCTCCTCCACTTTATATGTGAGTCACCACCACAGCATGGCTGATGCATGGTATAGGTATGGGCCCAGGATCCAAACCCACAAACCCAGGCCACTGAAGTGGAGTGCACCAAACTTAACCACTTAGCCATGGGGCCAGCACCCTCAACTCATTTGTCTCATTGATCCCACAAGTACGCTGATATTTATTCCAGCTTAAAAAATTTCTTTCGGTCCAATTTATTTCTCTAGATGTCACTCCATTTCTCTCTTTTCCTGTATGTATCACAGTTCCTGAAAGTACTGTGCATATACTTATTATCTTCATTGTTTTTCCTCCTGATGCCTCTTGCACCCACTCCAGTCAAGTTTTTCAACCACCACACTTCCAAAACCACTTTCATAAGGTCGTTGACGATCTACACATTGCTAAATCTGGCATGCTGATCTTTCTTAACTTAGAGTATTTGACAATTGTTCATGCTCTCCTCATTGAAACACTGTTTTTTCCCCAGTTTTATTGAGATATAATTGACATATACCATTGTATAAGTTTAAGGTGCACAACTTAATGACTTGATACATGTATATATTGTGAAATAATTACCACAGTAGGTTTATTTAACACATCCATCACCTCACATAATTGCTTTTGTTGTGTGTTTGGTCAGAACACTTAAGACTTACTCTCTTAGCAACTTTTGTGTATACAATATAGTATCATTAACTATAGTTGCCATGATGTACTTTAGATCCCCAGAACTTATTTTTCATGTAACTAGAAGTTTGTACCCTTTAACCAACATCTCCCCATTTCCCCCTACCCCAGCCCTGGGCAACCACCATTCCATGCTCTGTTTCTATGAGTTAGGGTGTTTTTTTAAAAAACTTGACTACAGGTAGCCAGCCCAGTGGTGCAGCAGTTAAATTTGTATGTTCCACTGTGGTGGCCCAGGGTTCACTGGTTCAGATCCTGGATACAGACCTATTCACTGCTTGTCAAGCTGTGCTGCGGCAGGCATCCCGCATATAAAGTGGAGGAAGATGGGCACAGATGTTAGCTCAGGGCCAGTCTTCCTCAGCAAAAAAGGAGGATTGGCAGCAGATGTTAGCTCAGGGATAATCTTCCTCAAAAGAAAAGAAAAGAAAAAATTTTAAAAAACTTGACTATAGAAAGCCACACTTATGCTCATTAGCTGTGTCATCTCAGTCACTTTGGGTCCTTGACTTCTAATGTAGGTCTATCAATAGACCTCTTCACTTTCTAACCCTTCAACTGTGGTGCTAGAAAGCTTTAAAAGCAATCTCTGATTCAACAATTTCGTGATTTATAACTCCAGGCTGGTCCTCTTCTCTGAACTGCTCTCTTGTGTCCAACTCATTCCTCAGCATCTCTGCTCAGATGGTTAAAACACATTTTGCACTTAACATGAATAAAACTCAGCTACTCATCTTGCCTCACAAACCTGTTCCTCAGTCTTCCTCATGCCAATTTTTGACAATTCCATTCTTCTAGTTATTTAGGTTAAACACCTTGGAGTTAATTTTGACTCCTCTCTTTTTCCGATGTCATTCATGAAATCTGTTAACAAACTTTATGGGATATAAGTGCAAAATGTATACAGAATCTCATCAATTGTCTTCACTTTCATTGCTAAGTCCAAGACATCAGCATTTCTCACCTGGATCACTATCTTACTTCTATCCCTGCCTTTAGTCTATTCTCAACACAGCATCCAGACTGACCCTGACAACAGATCATGTCACTTCTCTGTTCAAAACTCTCCAGTACCTTCTACTAGAGTAGAAGCTAAAGCCATTATAATGGCCAAGAAGTATTGCAAATTGTTCTACTTCAAGTCTCTGAACTCATTCTCTATTCTTTCCACCTTGCTCACTCTTCTCCAAGCACTCACTCTCTTTGTGAATCCTTAAACTCTCTAAACTCTAGCTCACCTCATAACCTTAGCATTTGCTGCTGCCTCTGTATGTTTTCTGGATATGCACATGCCTTACTCCCTCACCTACTTCCCATTTTTATTCAAATATCACTCTCTGTATAAGACCTTTCTTGGCCATCCTTTTTTAAAACATCAAACCCTTCTTAGTACTGCTTGTTCTTCTTCCTCAGTTTATGTTCCTCTATAACACTTACCGCTATCTAACAACAGACAATGGATTACTTATTTACTTTCTTCATTGTTTCTTTTCCCCCAATAGAATTTAAGCTCCATAAAATACAGAATTAAGTACTAAAAATTTTATGTTTCTTTTGATTATTGCTTTTATTGTAGCATCCATATCAGTGTGTCTGTCACAAAGTATGTGCTCAATAAATACTCTTTGAATGAATTTAGTCCAATCCTCCAGTTTGAAGGAGTAGGTTACTTAGGCTTTTTCTTCTGTAACAATCTCTCTAAATGGATTTGATTCACGTTGAATCTTGATATGAAAGCACAATGAAGTGAGTTTAATTTATTGGTGTTATTTTATGTAATCAACTGTACAGTACTCTAAAAGATAGTATAAAAATAGGGGTCAATGGTTTGCAGAAAAAAAGCAATAACTTTCTCAATATTACAACAGACACAAGTAGCAATTTTACACCTTTTATTTAACCAAGTTAATTTTAAAATATGTTTGTAGGGACCAGCCTGGTGGCGTAGCAGTTAAGTTTGCATGCTCCACTCTGGCGGCCCAGGTTTCACCTGTTCGGATCCAGGGTGTGGACATACACACTGCTTATCAAGCCATGCTTTGGCAGGTGTCCCACAAATAAAATAGAGGAAGATGGAGATAGATGTAAGCTCAGCGCCAATCTTCCTCAGCAAAAAGAGTAGGATTGGCAGCAGATGTTAGCTCAGGGCTAATCTTCCTCAAAGAAAAAAATATATTCATAAACTGATAGTGTGATTCATCACAGGGCACATCACTGTATCCTATTTTGTAAACTTTAAGCAAACCAAATTTGAACTATAAATATTGAAAGTAATCCCTTACCTTTAGCAGCACAAATTGAACCACTAATAACCACATTCACTTAACACAGCAAATAGATGGAGTAAAAATAATAGTGGTGCCTATTATTCACGACCTTTCAACAGAGAAAATTACCCCATGTTTTAAACTGTAAATAAACATGTAAAATATTATGTCTGTTTGCTTTTTCAACCATTAACATTCAGATCTTTAATTAATTCAGGCAAAATTACAACTAAATAATCTTTTTCATTAGTTTAATTGAATAATAAATGTGAAAGGGTGGTCATATATATATAAATTCATAAATATATGTAAATTTATACTTTTGAAAATGTTGTTTAGAGTTGTCTAAATAATTTAAGACTATTCCAAGAAGTGGACTCAACATTGGGTTAAGAATCACAATGTCTAGATTATATTTTTTTAACTCTGCTACTGTTCAAAATTGATCTGTTAGAACTAGAGCACATGGTGACATATCTTAGGTCCCCAGCCTTTTTATCTGTAAATGTTAAACCAGTTATTCTCTTAGAGCTCATCTAGTTGCTATATGAGTACTATTTTTACCATGTTTACAAAGTGTTAATCTCTGAAATTAAATTGCACGTTTTCAGGTAATTGTTTTATTTTTTTTTAATCTTAATGACAAATCTAAGAAACTAGGCAGTTCCTAACACTTTGTGAGAAAGAAAACACTTTCCATTTTTTCCAAAATTTCTTTTCACCTGGTTAATTCTTGCTCATCTTTCAGTTTTCAATTCAGTTGTCTCTTTCTAAAGGAAGCTTTCCTTAATTGCATTTTATATATTATTATATATCAGCACTGTCCAATAGAACTTTCTGCTATGATGGAAATGTTCCATATTTTGTTGTCCAATATGGTAGCCAATAGCCACATGTAGCTGTTGAGGACTTGAAATGTGGCTGGTGTGATGGAGGAACTGAATTTTAAATGTCATTCCTTTTTACTAAATTCAAATTTAAATTTAATAAATCATATACAGCTGGTGGTTACCGTATTGGATAGCACAGTTCTAGACCATGACCCTTTCCTTCACTGTATTTGTCATCATTATGGCTTTGCATTTCTTTGTGTAATTACTTGATTAATATCTTGCTCCACCATTAGAGTTTAATTGTCACAACTAAACAGGGCCACGTATATTTTTACTCATCTTTGAATCTTCAGGACCTAGCCAAATGTGTGGCAAAAAGTAAGTGCTTAATAAATAATCATGGTAGGAATTCTGCATTGTGCAACTCCAGGGGCACCATCCATGTTGTAGTCTATGTAAATGACAACTTCATGGAATGTTCAATGCATTGCAGCCAATGGAGTGGCACAACAGAGTGGCTCTGAACCAAGGTAGAGAAGAGAAGAGTTTACTGAAAGTGGAATCTACAACAGAGAAAGGGCCATTGTCCATGCTCCCCTTTCTAAGAGAGCTCAGTGACTAACAATGAAGCATTAAGATTTACTAATCAAGAGTCTAAGATCCTTTAGAATTTTTTTGAGAATCACCTATTCATTGACTTATGTAGATAAATACTCTAATTTGTATATTGACAGTCATCAATTTCAAGATAACATGCTTTAAACTAGGGATTTTCATTATACATGTGAAAGCCTGAAAAAGATCAGAAGACAAATCAGGTCTTTCCTTATTGTGTGTAGCAACCGATTGTGAACTGTATATGGCTATTCCTTTGCATTTGTACAGTTTACTTTAGATAAAATTCTGTATTTCTGAAATATAAAATCCAAGGGGATTTCTATATAGGTAAACAAATGCTACTAAAATGTCAGAAGCTATCTTACTTGAGTCTTCAACACACACATGTTCATATATGAAATCCAGCACTAGATTTTCTTTTTTGCTGTTTTTAATATAATCCCTTTAATTCAATAAGTTCAGCTTTTTATTTGGAATGAAAATTAAGTCACTGGGTCGAAACCCTCTTCAGTGACTGTTAATTTTCCAAGAGGTAAGCAGCTTTCTAATTTTTTTCTTTACGCTACTTGTAGCAAATCTATTGGTTCCAACTTCCTTCTTTTTGACCTTTCTCTCTGACTCATTCTACCATCACCTACCAGATCTGTCAAGAAAAGGAAAGTTAATAACCAGGTTCCAAGCCAAGAATGAGATTAGATTCACACTCCAGCGAGGAAAGGTGAGTTTTGAATTTTGAAAAGAAACCCTTCAAGGGTCATGTAATTACTAGGGTGTTATCAAAAAGTTATTATTGCTGCATATTCCTCATTTGGGAGGTGGGTGCCACAATGCCACAGGGCAGTGGAAAGTTATAAATGGTGACATGCAAATGAGTCAGGACAGCACATACGTTGGTGTTCTGTTGCCCCACTTGCTAATGGAAAATGTACCATCGGAAAGCATGCCTTTCATGGAGAATGACATATCTAGGACATTGGTTGGGATTTATAGTCAACCATCTTTCTGCTGCTTCATTGGCTTTTACAATTCATTTCAATTTTCACTTATAGGAAAAAATCACAGTGCATAGATTAGCATATATCCCCCGTCATGCTTCTTTTGGCTGCTGCTTTTACTTGTGATTAATTTTTAAAATTCAGCTAATTTATTGATGTGATAGTTCCTGAGAGTCATGACTTGGAAAATAATTTTGTCTTCATCAAGACTTGTCTCCATAACAATGCTCTTATATGCTTGTGCTAAGCAATTGCTCTGCTCTTCAAATTCTACCTTGACTTAAACACCCACTCTCCTTTTTTAATTAAAGAGTCCAGTTTCAGATTTGTTATTGCCTAGAGAAAGGAAAAAAAAGATAAATAAAAAAATTACATGCTTCAAGACCTTTTAATGCATAAAAGGTCTGGAAATCACAAATCATTTAGTGCTTCCTATATTAGAACATTAATTCTTAGGAAAATGTTTTATTCAGATTTAATCAGCACCTCAGAGATATCATCTGAATCTTTTGAGATTTTTGCAACCCTTATTTATGACCCAGTTTTTAAATTTTTCAAGTGTTAATGAACTACTACTTTCTGCATGTAAATAGGAAATCAAAACCATTTGGAATAGATTATCTCTTGTTATCTATTTGACTGGTAGATTTAAGCACTTTATTTTACTTTTACCTGAAGGAATAATGATGTCACAACTTATATACCCTGAGACCAAATAATTAAAATGTGAAGACACTAATTTCACCTACAGGGGTGTTTTATAAAGCTCTAAAAACATGCACTATGTGAATATAAATTTATTGTTTGTGTTGTTAATTATTACATTATATTTCTGAGCATAGTATCACAGTACACTTTTAATAATTGCTCAAAACTTTTAAAATATTTTTGCTTCCATATAAACAAAATGAGACACATATAAGAAGAACAAAATCATTCTTGTTTGAGCTTTTCATCTACAATCATGGACATCAGCTAAGAATATTAAAACAATAATAGAAATCATAGATACAATATATTTTTTCGTGTGTGCCAGTTTCCGTGGTAATATTTGACTATTAAAACCCTATGAGTTTGAAATTATCCCAAGGTACAGATTATGAAACTGATCCTTAGTTTAAGTAATACTTTCAAGATCTGTATCTATTAAGTAACAAGAGTAGAAGCCATGTTCATTTTTGTCTGACTCCAGAGCCCTCACTTTTAACCACTCTGTTATTTCAAGGACTCCATTTCTTTTTTGGGTCAAGAAGTCAGGCTCGTTCAATATTTTCAGAGGTCGACAGCTGTATTATAGCGTTTTGTATTACTGAAACCAGATTGTCACAGTAGAACTAAAAATAGAACTCATCAAATGACTTGCTAAGAGTGATTCCATTTATAGATATTAGACCAGTGATATAACTTTTATAAAGACAAATGTTTCAAGGAAAATCAAAAGATACCCATCCTTAAGGAATAGAATGGGACTTGAAATCAGTGACCAAAGGTAGATGTAAGAGACCATTCCTAGACTTTTAGAAGGGAACCTCCATTCTTAGCGTCAGTTTGCTCCGGCAATACCTGGCCTCCTATTTCTGATGGCTTCTTACAAGACTCGGTCCATCAGTAATCCTTCCTCTTTAGTACCTTTAATTGTTTTCATATTATGTGCATCTTCTTATAACCACAATATGCTCAAATAGCCCTAGAACAGGAAATTTATTTCCAAGCCAGTGCCACCATATATTATTTTGCCTTAAATATCAAGTTCTTGTAAGTAGAAATCTATTCTTGTCATTCATTCCTCAGTCTTCTGCAATTAAGGGCCAAATCTCAGCACTTTAAATATGCTCTAAAGTCTATTTGGAGGAAATCCAACTCCCAATTCAGTTTTATTCTTAAGTTCTACCCTACCACCTCATTTATTAGTTATGTTCATAAGGAATTTCATATCATTGAGCATTGTATTATAAAAATTATTTAATGGAAAAGGGAAAAGAGTGCTAAAAAGAGTTTTAAGAGTATCAAATAAAAATCCTTTTCTCCTACACGATTTTAAATGAATGCTTGGTTTAATTATGTGTATAGCTGTAAAATCTAAAAATCATTATGGAAATCCAAAATTTTTATGATTTAGAAGCAGATTATTAAAATAAAAATAAAACAAACAAAATCTAAGAAAGATAAACTATTTTAGCCAATATCACTCGGTGATAGATCCAAAAGTCAAAATAATGGAATAACTCTAGTTTAATCTAGATTTTCATCAAGATGTCTTTTATTTTCTTATGAATACCATGACATTAATTATTCTCTCTTGCACATCTTAATAATATTGACCATCCACTATATTTTTAAAACACAACATCTCTTTGCCAGTGTTTTTGGTTGGCTCATCTACTTTTTTCCAAGCCATAATTTAGGCCTTGATGTCAATTCACACTGGTGAATTTATTTCAAATTCTATTGATTCATTAATTGATTATGCTTTTGTCCAGCTTTATTGTGAATTTCAAGAGAAATTCTTATATGATACTTCTGTAATACATTACAATTTATCATCTTTTTCTACTTGAATCATTTTCCTCCCTTGCTCTCCCAATGTTACTCTTCATTGATTACCCTCCTAATGTCAGATTCCTGTTGGCCATTCTCCTCTGATGCCCTATTTTCTTTTGACAACACTTAAACTCAAGCAATCCTTAAATTCATACTCTTTGTCTTCTCAGGCAAGCTTACTGTGTTGAAAAGGCATGAAATTTGTAGTAAGAGTATTTGGATATGAAATCTGTCTGGGCTAATAAATAACTGGGCTTCCTTGAACTAGTTAGTTAGACTTCTCAGTGTCAGCTTCCTAATCAAATAATTTGAAATGCTATTAGCTTATCTCATAGGAGGGTTGTGAATCTCAAAGGAGATAATGCATATCAGAGTTCTTTGCAAACACTGAAGATTTATAAGAACACTGTTGTTACTTTGAATCTACAATCTCTTTAGATAACCTGTGGCTTCACCCCTTTAACTACCTATTTACTATCTACTTCTCACCTGAGATACTCATAAATCATCTCCACCACAGACACTCCAAATGAGGAAAAACAAAAACAAAAAACTAAAGCATGACCATGATAGAGATCTTGATGAAAGGAGATTGTGCAAGTTTGGAGGCCATTGGTGTGAGGAAGAAGCACAACTGGAGCCATTAAAATTTTTTGAACAGACCTGTTACATGATTAATTTGGTTTTACAAAGATTTCTGGAGAAAATGTTAAGAAAGTGAATGGAATTTGTCTCCAGAAGGAAAAAAAAAAAAGGAGAATGAGACTAAGTCTACACCAGTGATAGAACATATAAGAAGGGAAGTTGAAGGGAGAAATCTTATTCTGTACTGACATGACATACCAAAGAAGTATAAGAAAGAGCTGTAAATGTTGAATGACTTTCAAGTTTCAGGACCAAGTGACAAGATGATGGTGACTCTGTTAAGCTGAATTGCAGGTTGACGTTATGCGCTGAATTGTGATCACCAAAAAGATATGTTGAAATCCTAGTCCCAGAACCTGTGAAAGCAACCTTATTTGGAAACAGAGTCTTTGCAGATGTAATTAAATTAGGATGAGGCCATTAGGGTGAGCCCTAATCAAATATGGCTCATGTCCTTATAAAAAGAGGAAAACGCCTTGTAAAGACGGAGATACACAGGAAGAATGCTATGTGAAGACAGAAACAGAGATTGGAATAATGCAGCTGCAAGCCAAGGAGTACCAAAGATTAATAGCCACCCCCAGAAACTAGGAAGAGGCAAGGAAGGAGTCTCCTCTACAGGTTTCAGAGGGAATGTAGCCCTGCTGACGATTTTATTTCATTCAGACTTCTAGCCTCCACCAACTGTGAGAGAATACATTTCTGTTGTTTTAAGCCACCTAGTTTGTGGTACTTTGTTACAGCAGCCCCAGGAAATGAATACAGTTGATAACCTTAGTTTCTATTTGGTAAATGCTATGTTTGAGAGGCCATTGGAACACCCATGGGGAGAGGTACAGCAGACAGTAAGAAATACAAATCTAATGCTCAGGGAAAAGGTCAAGGCTAGAAACACAGCCCTGGGAAACTTCAATATAGCAACCGTAGTTGAAATCATCCTATAAGGAGGACGTAACATATTGCATTAATCAAGGTCATTAGTGCTAGCTGCTGTAAACAACAGTAATCCAAAAATCTATGATAATATAATCAAGTTTTCCTATTCACTTCACAGCTGAAATAGGTTTTCAGCAGGGAACCTTCCACATGGTCACCAGGGATCCCAGTCCTTGCATCTTATGGCTCCAATATCTTAAAGGGACTCCTGATTCTTCATTGGATTCTCTGTACTCAGCAGTCCAATGAGCGAAGAGAGAGAGAGAGTAGCATGATGTAAGATACTTTATGAACCAGGTCTGTCCATATTCCACTAGCTAGAACCAGTCACTTGCCCCAAACATAACTGCAAAGGATGCTGGGGAATGCAGTCTCCTTGTTTGAGCAGATGAATATCTTTAGATTCTGTCAAAGATGGGCATAGAAACAAATGTATGCAAGACAGAAAATGACCTTCATACTTAAGTAAGTGTAGACAAGAGTCTTCTATGTTCAGAGGAGAGAGATGGAGAGAGAGAAAGACCATTTTTGGCTATTTGAAATCAAAGTACAGCACTATATGTGTAAGACTTTGAAGAAACAGTAGGATTTGGACAAATAGTGATAGAAAGGAAATCCTTCAGGAAGAAGATAATCGAATGAGCAGAGCCACAGAGGGAGAGGATCCCAGGATTTCTTCTGAAAATAGCATTTGGCCAGTTTGGTTAAGACATGTAAATCGGAATTCAGTTAAAATCAAAGCAGGATATTTATGTATCCCTAGTTCATGCCCAATTCAGTAGTAGATTCACACTTTCACTTTACCTTTGCCAAGTAGGTTTCAAATTCTGCAGACGCTAATTTATGAAAATTTACTACTGAAGTGAGAATGACAGTTATTTCTTTCCACTTCTCAGTATGGGACCACAGTTTTATTAGAATGCTTGCACTCTGAGCTCAGCAAGGAGCATGTTATAATTAGATGAGTATTACAATAGAGGCTCTGTTAATGGGATTTTTGAGACATAGTAAAAAAGAAAACTTATGAGAGTGTCTCCATTAGACTCTATATAAGTAAGGGGAACCTGTCTTAGGAGACCACTAAAGAAATCAGCGGGAGTTAGTTAACTGAAGGTCGAACAAAATGACATGATAAGCCTTAGGGGATACTGTTAAAGTAATCATTGCAGATAAGGGACTGACTGACTGTCGGAGGTGCCTGTGCATATTTCTAATATGAAAATGAAAATGGGAATTAAAACAGCAGAAATGGCCTCTTTATTTTTGTATTAACTTGAATACCATCTATCAATAAACAATATTAAAATATTTTTTTCTACACATTGAAAGTGTGAACTCACAGGGCATCCTCTAACGGACATGTTCCACATGGAGTATTTAAAATTATTCTATTTTGAGGTCGAGTAGCCTCTGCCTACTTTTTTAAGTGTATATTTTTTTCTGAATGTATAAAAAAAAACACTCATAGCTAGAAAACTTAGAAAATAAAGAAAACATAAGAAGATAAAGCATATAAAACGCCACAATTCCGGAAAACTAACATTTTTTATGTTTTCCTATTTACTATTCATATATATCATATTACTTACCTATTATAATAACGCATATCTGTTTTTCTATTCAGTACTTTTCATTGAATATTTTGGATTGGATGGTCCCTTTTTTCCTTTGACATAATCTTTTTCATTATCCTGGAAAAATCATGTGACACAGCCTTAAAAATAATTACAGAAACTTTCATCTAATCAGTCTGGATTTCCTCTAAGGGAAGTTAAAGAAAATGAAATCAATTATTTTTTGCTTATTCAGCACAAGTCTGTACCGTTCTTGTTCGGGGAAAGAAAACAATATTTCCAAAGAAGAGGAAGCATAAGTAGGATGAAAGAGAGTGTCACCTTGGTTGAAGCCTTCATTCTCTGTGGGCCTGCCTTTTGGCATTGTAGTTCTCTATGACTAGGGCTTCCTCTAAATACCGTTCAGTTATCAGAGGGCAAGGAGAGAAAGGGCAGGCAATGAGGAGAGACTTGATCCCTTCTTCACTTTGTAGATTTCTGCCTCAGAAACTAGACTAACTGGAATGAGACTCTCTGCTCATCATTGCTGACCCTCCCAAACATTGAACTCCTGTCTCCAAGATAAAAAGGGTTCCATATGGGTTTCCTCTTTCCCTAGCAGTCATCTTTGAGAAACCACGGGCAATTGGTCCTGGTATTCAAAATGACATGACTTTAGGATTCCATTCTGTACAATGTTATAATTTAGAGCACCAGGAAAAAATTAAATAGCAGGATTGCTGCAACATAAATGTGCTTTTTCCTGTTTGACCTGGCAAGAAACTAGCAACTCAACTAAGAGAAAAGGCAGCTAGGTGTTATGAAGGTGAAGAAACATTGTTCTAGGGCAGGTGTTCATCCCAATAATAGGACGATTGAAGGCTGTTAATCATGTCAGACTATAGTCGATGTGCAACAGTACTGCTTCCTCTACCCATTTGAGACTTGGATGTTATTTGCATAAGCTAATAAATAAAAGACTAACTAGACGGAAAACATATTTTTCTTATTTCTTAATGCTTTTATAGGCATAAAGTAAAGCATGTACAAAACATAAATGTTTCCATTTATGCTGTCTTGAACCATAAGCATATATGAAAACTAGAGTCTTACTTTTAATAATCAATTGTTAATATGGCCCCAGGAGATTTTAGTCAGTTTTAAAAGTAAAGGTTTGAACAATGGATTTCGAAATCCTGCTGACCTAATATTGAATGGATAAATTCATATGTGTTTATATATCCTGATTGCAGGATTAAAAAAATTACCATGTTTGCTATGGTTGCATCAAACCAGATGATGAAATTTCTGTTATAAAAAGCGATAATAACACACTTTGATGTGAACATAAATAATAACTGAAAATTATTTGAGTGTGTGATATCCATATATGATTCTTGGCACATAACTGTGCCAAAGAATTGCATTACAGTTGATCAAGGTTTAAAATATGATTGCTGTCAGATTGTAAATGGTCTTTGATCCCAAATTACTTCTGTTGGCGAATATTAGGATCTATTTTTCTTTCCTGCTTTACTTACTTTTTTTTTTCAGTAACATGCTTTTGTTTGCTTTGGTGTTAACTTATTTATTTATTTTTTAATAAGCAAATGAGCAAGATCTTTGGTAGTCAAATCAATTGCTTCCTTGAAGTGAGCATAAGGAAGGAGAACCAGGAATTTGAGGGGGAGGAAGGATGGAGATTTTTCTTTATTTTTAAAGTGAAGACTAAATCTTCATTTGAACTTTTTTTCTCTTGGTGTCCTGAGATCCTCCATAACTAAATGGCACTATATGCCATTCTTCACAATTTTTAGGGTTGTACCTTATATATATATATATATATATATATATATATATATATATGTGAGAAAGATTGTCCCTGAGCTAACATCTGTGCCAATCTTCCTCTATTTTTTATGCGGGATGCTGCCACAGCATGGCTTGATGAGTGGTGTGTAGGTCCACGCCCAGGATCCTAACCCACGAACCCTGGGTTGCCAAGGCAGAGTATACGAACTTAACCACTATGCCTCAGTTGTACCTAACAAAATTTTTAAAGAAATTTTAAATATATCCTCTGAACTAATAACCATGACCATTTCTCCTCTGATAGATTATAAGCTTCCCATTCCAGAAGACAGAATAAGATCAGATAGATTTAAATGGGTCATGAAAATAGAAAAAACATGTTTAAAAAAAAAGAAATGGTATAATATCCAGTGAAATAAGTGATCATAGAATGTTGGAGCTACACAGAAATCTAAATGAGTGAATTTGCCACGTAAAGCATATTTCTCTGGACCGTTGGTCTCATAACGAAATTACATATTATAAGTATTAATAAAAATGAAATCACTCCAATAGTGTTCTTCTCAGTGGTGTTCTTACAGATTAGACTCTTTTCAAACTTAATCACTTAAACACATGGGCTTGTTGTACCCCTATATCCTTCTAGATTCTCTTCCTTTTAAGAGTTTAGTCCTAAATAATGAAAAGTCCCACATATTCTGCAGACTTCTCTTTACTGTTTGGCCTCATCAGTCTCCCTCAACCTAAGTTTCCAGGCCCACATCTTGAAATCTCTGCCTCTAAAACATCTCTTCAAAATTTTCACCGCGATTTTCATCTTGAAAATAGCAGGATACTTCTCTCCCACCTAAAGCTTTGTATATTATACCTTATATCCCTGTTATGATCAATGTTGGAGATTTCATTAATTCTGCCACCTGATTTTGTAGATGATGTCAGGTTTTCTATTTTTTTAATTTTTGGTTTTTTTTGTTCACTAACTTATTATGTGCTTTTGGAATTTTTTCTGGTAGTACTAACTTTACAAAGAGAACTACTTGAGAAAATGTTTTAAGTTTTAAAAAGTCATAAAAGCAATTATGTGGAAGACTAAATTGAATATTACAAAGCAAAGAACACCCATGGTTAACACACGTATTTTAAGAGATTTCTTGAATCCTACCTGTATACTAACATGGAAATGTGGATGGATTGCATGGGATCAGAGTTACTACATAGTCTCTCTTGAGAGGTGGACATCTCTGACCACAAGAAGCAACAACTCATAAGACAGTTTTTTGTCTTAGAAAAATAAAAATGTTTTTATAGTTGATTTGGTGTTCAGTGAGAGAACAAGTGGCTCCGGCAGAGATGGGTCACTTTTATTATCCAAAAGAAAATGCTTTATTTTTCTTCCACTGGCCTCTTCCTCTCTTAGCCTACAAATAACCTCAACGTATCTCTCATTCTTCCCTTATGCTCACTGATCTATCCCAAGTGCTTAGAATAGTGCTAGAAAAATAGTAAGTGCCCAATAAAATTTTTGAATTAAGTAATTAAAATAAAATCTTAATCTACCTGTCTAGATACCATCTAGTTTATTTCCTTCTATTTCAAAAATGAACTGAATGTAAGAGAGTACTCAATATTTGCTATCCCTTCTTCCTCAGGTCAAATCACTTGTAAGCCCACCAAAAGCAATTGTCTATGTGTACCGTTAAAATAAAACTTCTCTCGATGTCACAGTGTAACAGCCAATTCCAGAGCTGTCTTCTCTCTAATCTTCCAAATTGACCTCCTCACGGCAGTTGACCCTTTGAAGTTTTGTATCTTTCTTGAAACTCCTCTCAGAATTTTCTAACAAGATAAGCTCTCTATTTCTCTCTCTCCCTTCCTCATTATAACCCCATATTGACTAGTGTCTTCTGAGAATCTATTTAACAACTAGTTTAGATTCTGGAATCTGATTGCCTAGTTCAAATTCTAGCTTCCCTAGTTACAAGATCTTCTGAGCACGCTCTTAGACCTCTCTGTATTTATCACAGACCGTTACAACATCTGTAAAATGAGGGAAATAATCTTACCTACCTCATATGGTTTCCATGGGTATAAAATAAAGTAAAATATACAGACTCCTTACAATAATATTTGACTCATCATAAATACTCAGTATTATTAATTTTTATAAGATATTAAAGAACAACACCTAAACATATTTCATTCCCATATTCCACAGCTAGACAATTAGTCATGTTCAATTCCATTCTCTCTCTCATCTTCTCATCCAGTCAGTTACAAAATACTATCTAAATCTGCCCAAAATGCTGTTCTCTAAATCTAGCCCTCCTTGGTTCTTGTCTAGTCTTTTGCAGATGTGCTTATGGTTTCATAAGACTGGGTTAGATGTTGATGTGGGGGGTAGAAACTAACATGTGTCAAGTAACAGTGGTTTTTCTAAAATTATTTCATTCTGTTTTTCAAGCAATCACGTAAAATAGGTATTATTTTTTTCCCACTCAATAGAAGAAGTATCTACAGTTCAGACAAACCAGCTACCTTGACCTGGGTCACACCATTAATAAGTACAATAACTGCCAGAGCTGGAATTTCCCACTAATAGCAGGTTATTCATGCTTCGTTTCTTAAGCACTCCAGCAATTAAAACCCCTTAGGAGGGGGAAAAAAAAACTCGTAGAAAGTATTTCCTCAGGAAAACTGAAGTTATAAATATGCCCTGAAAGGACATAGGTATTGGCATCTTACAAACTTTACGATATCTTAAGAAGATTATGTAGCTGGATTAGATAATGAGATTGTAAACATCTCTCAGTTAAATTGGGCTTTATCTAAAAACAGTTCATTGCTTGCTAGCTCTTGAAAGCCTCTGGTCTTTATAAATCATGATACACAGTGACTTCAGCTAAAGTCCTTACTGAATTTAACCAAGAAAATTCTGCAAAGCAAATAGACTCTCCCTTATGCAGAAGTAGGCACTAATGACTGGCTTACATAGGTGTGTCTAACCTGGTATAGAGAGCGAGGTATTGGAATCTATCTGCTGTATTTCTTGAGCTCTAAAGCAAGCAGACAAGAAGCCGTCTGAACAGTTTATTTCAATACAACTAAGTGAAGTCAGATCGAATCCTCAAATGTAGACCTCATCCACTCCAAGATGCTATAACCCAATCTAGGAATTGACCACCAAGCCCTTAGATGTGCTTTTAATATCAGTTGTGGCCTTACTTCATAAAACAGCGTTTCATGATATTACTTCATGATTAGACTACTGCAGTTTTTTTTCAAGTAATTTTTTTAATAGTTAAAATGAACTATTTTCAGGCTCTTCTCCATGCAAAGCAAAAGAAACAGAAAGACTCTTTTTGATCTGGTGTCTGGTATTAATTTAAATTGAATATTCACTGTTTGAATTTATTGTAGCAGATGTCCTCAGCTACCCAATTATTTTAGCACAATTTGGCACATATATAATTTTAAAAGATCTTGTATCTAGGCGAAGCATTTAATTTCCTACCAAATTAGTCCCTTTGGAACATTACATTGGATGCCATGGTGATTAAAAAAAAGACTCTTTCATAACAGCAAGTTGCTCCAGTAAATACCCAGTACTCTGCACAAAGGGAAGGTCTGCATTGATTTCCTCTGTTCTGTATGGTGCAGGTTTCCTTGTTACTAATTATGTGGCTCTTTCTCAGCTCAGACATTTTTAATAACAACGTGTGCTATGCCCTTTTTTCCCTAATTCTGAGTTTTTCTGTTCCCCTGTTTGAAGGAGAAGACATGCTTTTCTTGACCCCAAAAGGACAATGGATGTGGATTGATCCAGAATTCTTTAGCAACGTGGTCAGAAACAAGAATGATCAAAGAACTTTCTCTTTGAAATTTTGCTTAGCAAAATGGCATATACCACAATATGCATTTTTAGTAATTATTTAATATAAGTTAACGTGTCCTAGTTACTGTTGCTGTGTAATAAACCATCCTAAAACTTTTTGGAGTAAAGCAACCATTTTATTCTGTGCATAGATTCTAGGGATTAGACATCTAGATAGGGCATAGTGGGGGTGGTTTGACTCAGGTCCATGATGTCTGGGCCCTCAGCTGGCAAGACTCAAAGACTAGGGATGACTTAATGGCTGAGAACTGTAATCATCTGGAAGTTCCTTCACATACATGTAAAGCACACAGGCTGGTGTTACTAAAAGGCTGGGAGCTCAACTGGGAATGTTGACTGAAACACCGATATACAGCCTTTCCTAATGGTTTTGGTTTCTCATAGCATGGTGGCTACTTTTGGAGGGGAAGTATCCTAAAAGAGGGCATGCAGAGGACAAGGATTCCAAGAGAACCAGGTGAAGGATAACCAGGTGACAGAATCTCAGAATTCACATGGCATCATTTCTTCAGAATAGTTATAAGCAAATTGCTAAGGTCAATCTAGAATACATAGATAGTTATTTTGCATATGCTCAAGACTGTTGTAGTCTATATATACCATTATGCATCTCTAAGCTGTTAGGAGGTGCACTGACATTTAAGTAGAGTGGATGACAAAATATTCACCTGTATATTGAAGCTCAACTTTGAATTCTGCTTTGGAATTCTTGATTACATGTCACAAATCTTCTTTATGTTAGGTAGGGTTCTATTGACCTTTTAATGGTCAATTATGGAAGTAGAGTTCTTTAACCTTTACAAGGCAATAGTAAGATTAAAATAAACAATAACAACAGTGAAAAGATAAAAGAGAGGCATATAAATAGGCATTACTGACAAACATCTCCTAGTCATCTGTCTTAGTTTGAGTTCCCCCAAAATTACATATCAAGGAAAGGACTTGGGTGCATGTAGTTTATTTAGGAGGTGATTCCAAGGAGCATAATTTAGGAAGTGAAGAAAGTGAGAGAAGTAAGAAAAGCCAACAGTATGTGAATGGGTTGGTAATTGCTAGGAGTAACTGGGGCTCAGTCTGCCAAGGAGCACCTGAGAAACCAAGAGAACCACGCCTCCGAATCATCTCTCTCTAGATGAATAAGAGGCTGGAACATTTAACCACCTACAACCATACTCATGTTTGAGGACTGGAACCAATCATGTCAGGGACTCCTCGCTTACCCACTGTTCTTGTTTGCAGTAAGTGTTATTCCCTGCTGCCAAGAAAACCCATGGAGAAGAAGAGACACTCAAGCCCTTGTGGTAGGGAGCTGTTACTGTGTGTGAGAACCATTGACCATAGCCACCAGTGGACTCATGTGGGCCAAGAGGATATAGGGTTGGGTATTAACATCTCCTTCATTTTATTTTTTTTCTTTCATAATTATTATTCTATAAATGTATTGCATGCACATAGTTTAAGAACAGCCAATAATCTAAAAGGCTTACAAAAGCAGAGTAGCTGCTTGTTCCACCTTTTTTCCTATCCTCAAACCTGATGCCTCTAGAGGCAACCATTTCCAATTCCAATTCTTAGCATTCTTTTCATCTTTTTACCCCCATATTTGGAAATAATATGTATATCGTAATTTATCGTTATAACTTGTGCATTGCTTTCTTATTATGACAATTGAGAATTTAATATTTTACACCATCCCACCTCCCTCCAATTGACCCTTTCTTCATTTTTCCAATATAATCATATCACAATATGAGGCTAATTCAATATTCATATTATTTTGACCTTACAAAGATTTCCCATTGCTAAGATAGATAATATATAATGATAATAGATCCTTGCTTGTAAAACTTTTGATTTTCCTGAAAAGTATTTTCATTTTTATTTGCTTTATTTTTTATGTACCCATTGTTAATTCTTCCCAAATGCTCTACAGCTTTGTAATATGTGTTTCAGCAATATTGTTTACACAGTTTAATGTAGCATTTCTAATTCCTTTATGGAATTTTCTTTATTGGTCACCCCTACCCACTTCAGTCTTGGCTAGCATACTGCACAACAGTTATCCTGAGATTGAAACAATTGAAAAAATAAAAAAAAACAATGATTTTGAAGACATTGGACACCATGCGAGAAAGTACGGTGATCCCTGAGTAGCGGGAAACAAACGAAGTGAGCTCTGTGATTAGCCCAAGTTATTGCCTTGAGAGAGTATTCGAGTCACCGTACATGGAGGGGGAGCTCAGGTAGAGCCTGCTAGACTCCTTGAATTTTGGAGATGGAGCTAAGAGTCCAGGGAAAACAAGGTGGCTGAAGTTTGCGAGACAGACTAATGGAAAGGAAAGAGCTGCACAGAGAGAGAATCCAGATCTGTAGAGGGTCCCCCTCAAGTGTTCTTCAGACTACTGATCAGTACTTGCACGTGAGGAAACAACCCCAGACCATGGAGAAAACCACCTGAAAGGATGAGAGGGAACAGCACTCAGATCTCATAGAGGTTCAGGAACAGTGCATGTTCCCACCAACCAGGCTGGAAAAACTCATAATTCATAGACAAAGGTAGATTATTCAGAAGGCTTTTGCTTCAACAGTGGGGAAAATCAACTCCAGACTAAAAGCTGCTCTGATCTGGCCTAGCAAAGCTTGTCTTTGGAGAGCAGGAAAGGCTTAATGGTTGAGAAAAGGCACAAAGGAACTTCTGATATGCTGAGTAACATTCTATTTATGGACCTAGCACACAGTTGTAAGGGTTGTGATATCATTGAGCTGAATATTTTGTAAAGCTGAAAATTAATGAGCTAAACACCCTTTTTAAGAAGTTAAAGAAATGAGAACAAAACAAACCCTAAGAAAAGTGCAAGAAAGAAATAAGAAAGATGATTAATGGTAGAGAAAGCACACATAAAATAGAGGATCAACAAAGCCAAAATTTGTTCTTAGCAAAGACTCGTGAAATTTACAAACTAGTGGTGAGATTGAACAACCGAGAGAGACAGAAAGCACACTAACTGATATCAGGTACGCAAAAGAGTGTGTAACTACAGCTGATGAAAACACTAAAAAAGATAACAAAAGGACGTTTGATCAACTCAGTGACTTTTAATTTGAAAATTGAAATGAAAAGTATTTGAAGAAACATAAATTAACAAGTTAAATGATTTAATTTCACATGCTCCAAATTTCTAGCTTCTGATTAAAACCTAAGATTTTAGGTTTAGATCACATTAGAGGCATAAAGAAGAAAAAAAGATTTCTTTAATTAAAACTTTTTTTTTAATTGTAAGCATAAATGGCCTCCAAACATTTCATTGGGAAGTAAAGAATATTTGAGATTATGGGAAAATGGTGTGGTAGTCAACTTCTAAATTGGCCCTTGCCTCCTAGTATCCACTCCCTGTGGAATCCTTTCCCCTTGTGTTGGTTATTGCCTAGTGAGTTGCTTCTAACAATAAAATACTGCACAAGTGATGGGATGTCACTTCGAAGATTAGGTTATAAAAGACTCTGCTTCTGTCTTACTTGCACTCTCTCTTGCTCTTTCTTGCTCTGATATAGCCAGCTGCCATGTTGTGAGCTGCCTTATGGAGAGGCCCACATGGCAAGAAACTGAGGGAGGTCACTGGCCAACAGCCAGAGAGGAACTGATCCCTGACAACAATGTGAGTGAGCTTGGAAACAGATCTTTTAGTATTTGAGCCTTGAGATGATTACAGCCCTAGCTGAAACTTTGCAGCCTGGAAAAGCCCCTGAGCTGTCATCTGGCTAAACTGTGCCTGGATTTCTGATCCACAGAAACTGTGAGATAATAAATGCTGTTTTAAGACACTAAGTGTTCGGGCAATTTTTAATGTAGTAATAGATAACTAATTTAGAAGGAGAGACCTAAAACTTGCTGAAGGTGACTTCTCTGAGTGGAATATGGCTTCTAAACAACACAGAGGGAAGAAATTGGTAAAATTAGGAGGAAACATGGGGAGCTTCCCAGTGAAGCTTCAGAGATTTCTGATAGTTCCCATTTCACTGGTTGTTGGCATCTGCCATAAACTATTGTCACTAAGTTCCTATGCATTATAAAATACCAATGTCAAAACCAATGTTCTCAGTCTTGCTATAAAACCACTCTATGGAAACCAGTAACAGAAGCAGCAGCTGACATATCAACATGGCATGTAGCAATCAGGAATGGCATGTCACATTTTTAGCAAATTCCACATGTAGCACAAGAGACAGCAGGTAGTGTCCTATCTTTCCAAAAATGCCTACAGCTGTTAATGAAAACAAAATTGTTCCTGTGTTCTGGCTGAAAAGACAGAAATGCCAAATTTATACACATGGCAATAAAGTCATCTAACATCACGCACACACATACACAAACTTATTTGATACCTATCAATATGTGTGGTGTGTTGCTTGTGTGTGTGTGTGTTCGTTTCCATAAATATGAAGAAATAAGTGAAGGACCTTTACCAGACTGGAAGAATTTATTCCACAGGAAAGAGGGAGGAAGAGAGAGATTATTAAATTTTCCCATGTATAACTCCTCATATAATAAGTATTAATATTTTTATTATATAAAATAAAAAAGATATTTAAATGTAAATAAAGATAAAATTGCTAGGACTCTGCCTTATTTCTGAGGCTTTTGCTCATACTTGCTTTTGACATGGACTTTAAATATCCTAACTCCTTAGACACACTCAACATAGACAGGTGGTAGAAAAAAAATGTAGCAGGCTTAGGGCAGGCTGGCACACAGAATAGCTATCCAAAGGAAAGTAGTCCTCTTCTGCAGCAGTGTGGACTGGCTTTATTTTATTTGAAATATCTAAAGTCACCCTCCTTAAACCATTTCCTCCAAAAAATTTACTAGAGGAATCAGTCAACAGAATGATAATGACTCTGATGCAATATATTCTCATTTTATTTAAATTTATTCATTGATGTAAGAGGTTAATTCAACTTTTTTTCTACTTCTTGGATTTATTAGGGTTGTGTCCTGTGGCATTAAGTAAAAAGCCATGCAATTGAAAGATTAGAAGGAATTCCACTAAGGATTGAGTTCTAATATGGCATATAACAGCCTGAGAGGAAATATAGGCAATAGACACCAGAGTACTATTTATGGTGTTTTATTCAATTTTAAGTAACTTCAATGGAATATAATGAAATCCAGGTAAGAACTCTAATATCCGGTGTGTTTTTCTTAAGCATTTTGATCCTTGGGGGGGGGAGGTTGGTGTTTCTTTTTAATGTTTTCATTTTGTTTTACTTTTCCTACTACTAAGAAATTTAAGTGATTTTTTAATAAACTTTATCATTTAGTAACTATTTTCAAAAAACTGTATGATTTATTTACTAAGAAAATATCTCATAGGATGTCATGTGTCTAGAGTGTCAAGAATTTTCTTAATGATCATCTACAGTAAAAGTCTATTTTTATTTCATCTCATGATGATTCTGAGAGCTCTTTTGGTAAATAAGTAATATATTTAAATGCTGTGACAAGATTTTTATGATTTTAGAACTATTTGGATTTTTCACTTAAACTTTGGTCTCAATAACTATATTTGGGTAGCTTAATTATTATCTATTGCTATATTAAAACGTCCCCCAGACTTAGTGGTTTGAAACAACAAACATCTATTAACTCATAGTTTCTGCAATTCAAGAATTTGGGAGTGAGCTAGCTGTGTGGTTCTGCCTCAGAGTCTCTTACGAGGTTGCAATCAAGATGTTGGCCAAACCTGCAGTCGCCTAAGCCTTGACTGAAGCTAGAGGATCCGCTTCCAAGCTCACTCACATGGCTGTTGTCAGGAGGCCTCTGTTTCTCAAAATGTGAGCCTCTCCATAGGATTGCTCATGACATGGCACCTGCCTTCCTCCTAGAGCAAGTAATCCCAGAAAAAGAGAGAGTAAGTGGGAAGCCACAGTGCGTTTTGTGACCTTTAGAGTCCAAAGGTACACACATCACTTCCATTTTATTTTATTTGTTACACAGGCTAACCTGAAACAGTGTGGAAGGGGTCTACACAAGGGTGTGAATAGCAGGAGGTGGGAGCCATTGGGCACCATCTTAGAGGCTGGTGACCACAGATAACGTATGTCAGGGCTTTATAAGACATGCAGAGCCACTAGGAGTGATACAGAATAAGGGATCCATTCCAGTATTATACATTATGCTAGTGCGGAAGTTGATTCAACAGTCTATATAACGCTCTTGTTTCTGCATCGTGTGTTGTGCCTGAAGTTAGTGGGGCCAATGGTCAAGATGGAAGGATGGACTTGAAAGGGGAGAGAACAAAGGCAAACTGAAATTCACAAGGACAAACTGGGCAAATTGAAACCTATGAGGACAAATTGGGAGAAATACAGACAAACCAGAATGTATGCCTGTCTCTCCTCAGCTCCATCTTTCATGATGTGGGTGGCTGCAGGATCAGCTGGGCCCCCTCATCATAGAGCTGCTCCAAAACCCGGTCCAGGCTTAAGAGAAGAAGGATGTGACAATTTAAAGAGCTGCATGCCTGGCTGCCAACCCACACCACCATGGTAAGCCAGCACAGGACAACCAGCAGCAAGAGGCCCTGCCTTTTATCATCCTTTAGAGCATACCAATGTCTGTGCCTTCATTTCTGCCTTCGAAATAGCACATACATTTTCACTGAGGCCTATATCAACCTGGAAATATATAGCAAAGGGAATTCACAGAACATAGTTCCAGTTAACCTAGGTTAACACAATAAAAGCCATTACAGACAGGAAAAAATAATAAAGGGAGCAGAACAAGAACATAGCTATTTTTCCTGAGCATATTTTTAAAAGAGCCTTCTCAACAAATGTTTACGAAAATATCTATAGTTTATCACAGTGTATTGTTTATTCAGTTTACACAGTTTATTTAATGTATAACTGAAATTCACTGAGAATAGAATTTAAATTTCTGACCAAAAAAATAAAAAATATATATACTTTTGTAAGTATATGGTGATGAATGTGTTAATTAACTAGATGGAAGGAATCCATTTGTAATGTATACATATATCAAATCATCACAAGGTACCTTTTAAATATCTTACAGTTTTCTCAATTACACTTCAATAAAGCTGAAGAAAAAAAAGAAAATATGTTGGTATGATGTGTCAAAAGGTAAAATCTTTGTTATGTGCTCTCTCTCCCTGATGATGGCAGTTAAGGGGAAGATTTTAAGTGGATGTCACAGGAGTGGATGGAAGTATTTGGAAACAAGCAGACTAAGAGAGGAAAGGAGAACTGAGCACACTAAAAGGAGGTGCTGAAGTTTTGAACTCATCCAGTTAGGAAATAGCTGTTTAGGGCAGCTGGTCTCAGTCACAGAGTAAGTGATCTGTAGATGTGTGGAAGAGAAAAGAGCTGAATTACACCTAGGGAGGGTCAGGAATTGCACACAGTCTAAAACGTAGCTTTTTACTAACTGACAAGAAGCCAAAACGAATTGAGCATACAAACATGTGGCTTGCGAAATTAGTGATTTTGTCCAGATCATTAAAGAACACATATCCTTATGAAACTGTACAGTTTACAAGTGCATTATTATATCATGTGATCATCACCACAGATGTGCCTGTTTTGGAGGTCAGGCATTAATCTCCTCTGCATCTTATGGATATTACCTGAGTGTGAAAAACTTAAGATAAGTATTCAGGGTCACAAAAATCATGAAGCTAGAAGTGGACATAATCATGCATTAAATATGGTTTTCCGAGGCTAATATACCCCCTTTTTAGGGTATTAAATCCATTTTATTAAGTAATGAAAGACTCACAGGATACTTATTCTGTGCCTCCACTCTTGCCACATACCAGGAAAAGAATTAAGATCTTACATTAATTTAATATTTAATTTGACTACCACAGGAAGTAGCCAAATGTACATACTCTATTTTGTGTTTTTTTTTGTTTTGTTTTTTTGTTAGCTCAGATTGGCCCTGAACTAACATCTGTTGCCAATCATCCTATTTTTGCTTAAGGAAGATTGTCCCTGAGCTGACATCTGTGCCTATCTTCCTCTATTTTGTATGTGGGATGCTGCCACAGGATGGCTTGATGGGCGGTGTGTAGGTCCACACTGGGGATCCAAACCTGCAAATTCTGGGCTGCGGAAGCAGAGCACATGAACTTAACCACTACACCACCAGGGCAGCCCCTACACACTCTATGTTTTTTAATTGTATGGATTTTGTTCCGATTGTAAGTTATTGTACATGGATATAACAGTAAAGGAAATACTTCCCTATAACATCAGCTCTTTCACTTTTCAACCTTCCTGTCCAGTCCTTGTCCATATGAATCCATACGAAGATGTTACGTAGCACTGACAACATTTCATATCCTGCTTCTGTGTCTTAGTATTATATCATGAAATAATATGTAGATTTCCATTATCTGTTAGGTGCTTCTAATGGCTACTAATATTCCATCATGTACTCACACTTACTCATAAACTTATTCCTTATTTTCTGATAGATAGTCACAACCTAAAGGAATAATCATTTTGTTTTTGTTACTGGTTACTTAAAAATATACCCAAAAGTAAAGCCAAAACGCTCTTAGTTAATTAGCTTGGAAGCCTTTTAAAATGATCGTTACCACGCTTTCATTTTTCCATGTGCAATGTAAAGGTTAAGCAGATGCAATGCGTATTTACTAAAAGTATCTCCTTATATTTATTTTTATGTTGAAAATATTTAGTCATTAGCTGTAGCAGAATCTCAACCCAACCACTTTCAGATAGTCAAGATTCTCTCTAAATATTAGCAGCACCAGTCCTAATATCAATAATGTCATCATGTCCTAGTGAAATCTCCAGTCTTCTCTTTTGACAAGTTTGCTGAAAGACATCCATTTCTTTTCTTCTCCATTGCTGGGAAGAGTATACACAGATCATATAACAAGGTCTACACCACATCGATTCATGGCACAAAAAACCTGGACAAAAGTCATAACCTTGAGTTTATCAAGTAGGTCCTCCTTTAAGAGGGAAAACAAGCACGTTCCCTCTATGATTTCAGCTTGCAGCAAATTCCACATGTTCACTTTCAGGTTTTCCAGAAATGACTTTTTATAAGTATCACTGAGCTTGATGAGGAACATTTGAGTATCTAGAGGAGGATGGATGTCTGGACCATTGTGTCACCTGGGAATGGCTGAAAGAGAAAAAAGTCTTGAGTTCCTCAGAGTGACAAGGCTTAGATTGCTAATCACAGTTTTTATTTTATGAAATAGCACACCTGCAGAAACCAGTGTAGCATAACCACAAAGAGGGAGTCAACTTGCCAGAGAAAAACTCGTTTTCTAAAGCAGGAATTTTGTGTAAAGTTATCTGTTGGGTGCAGTTTTATAATAAAAGTACCTTCAGAGAGGTCCATTTCCCCTGTATTTTTTGATGCAGATTTTCATCCAGTTCTTTATCTAGGAATCACACAGCATGAAGATGCTCACAAAATGTCTTCACTGTAAATGCATCTCCTACAAAAAGAAGAGGTTTCGTTTTCCTTGCAGACTGCTTTTGCAAGCTCTTAAAATGGCTGGGATATCTTTTGCTCCATTACTAACATAATAGATTTTTTTAAATCTTGTTTTTCATTTGTATTTCTTGGATTGTTCCAAATGATCTATATACTCCATGAAGTTAGGACCTTTTGGTGCTTTTCTTTAATAGGTAATCCCAGTACCTAAAATTGTATCTGGCATGTGGTACTGCTGCGGTGGGTTGACTGGCTTCAACTGGGCATATCCAAGAGGGGGTATCTGGAATGATAAGAGGTTGGCAGTGCCTCTCCTTCTAGCTGTCTGGTTGAACTTCTCACATGGTGCCTCATGCCACCAAGAACCTCTCTCTTTTAAAAACTAAGCTATAGAATCATCTCACAAGGTCATTTAGCATTTTGCAAATTGGCTCTAAAAGAATCATTGATTAACTTGAGGTAAAACTGAAAATATATAGGATGATTATTGTATCACGTAAGATATAGTAATTCAAAGAAAACAAATGCACTAGTGTTCTGTGATATTTTTCCATAAAACAAATCTGAGCTGCAATGGTAGATTGATAAAAGAATCGAATAAAATATTACACTTTTTTATTAAAGTGCCATGGGGTTGTGAATGACATATACTTATTGTGTAATACAGAGCTTGTTTTGAATTAATAGGAATAGCAAAGGTAATTTTTAAAAGCATCTAATTTTAATATATTATTTTTAAGTTTGTTTTCAAAGTATTACTTTTCAGAGGCCAATAGCACACAAATGCTGACAGTGGAAGAGTACCTTCTGGATATCTTTCCCTTCAATATGGTATTTTACTAAATAGATATTTTCCCCTTAGAACTTCTCAATTGCAGAAGTAAAACAAAATATTGATTCTAGATTATAACAATATGAGAACAAACCACTGTCTGTGGCTACAGAATAATTGGAATATAACTCCTTTAAAGGAGGATTGTAAAGCCGACATTAGCAGCTAGAGCACTGATACCATTGTGTTTCAAAGCACTAGGAAAATGCAGAAAATTGTGATAATTGCTATTTCTCTTTTTACAAAATCACAACACTCAGTCAACAAAGCAGAGCAAATTATTGCAAGGCCTAGTTTCATTGACTATCCTCTATATTTCAACACGTTTTCATTAAGAAAGACCTTTTTAAATATTATTCTCTTAACATTGACAATCAATTTAGCTTATATTTAGATTTGGCTAGATCCATTTCCCCTTACCACCGCCAACCCAAGGATCTAGGGATTAATATGTCTGGGTTCACTTGATGTTATAGTTCTAAAATTAATGCTCCAGTGGTCCATAAGCTACAGTCAACACAGTGCATTTATTATTAGACCAACCACTATCTTTGAGAAAATATGAAATTTAAAAGTATAGGCCAGCCTGGTGGCGGCCGCAGCAGTTAAGTGCGCACGTTCAGCTTTGGTGGCCTGGGGTTCGCAGGTTCGGATCCTCGGTGTGGACACAGCACCACCTGGCGAGCCATGCTGTGATAGGCGTCCCACATATAAAAGTAGAGGAAGATGGGCACGGATGTTAGCTCAGGGCCAGTCTTCCTCAGCAAAAAGAGGAGGATTGGCAGCAGTTAGCTCAGGGCTAATCTTCCTCAAAAAAAAAAAAAAAAATCCATCTCACCCATCACTTGTTAAGATTTTTTAAGATATATAATAACTACTGTTGATGTGTAGATTGGACACATCCATACACTGTTGGTGAGAATATCAATTGAGGCAATATGCTGGGCAGGAAAAAGGTGATTTAGCAGGATCTAGGAAAATAAAATAAAATGAATACAACTTAAAGTCTCCTGTTTTACTTTCAGAAATCTATCTTTCAGAAACAAGTACACACAATTGTATGTGGGTTTTTTACTATACCATTTTTTAGTGAAAGTATGGAATTAAGTTGATTATCAATTCAAATGAGAGTGGTCAAGTAAATTATGATAAATTCAAACAATGAGATACTTTGTAACCATTTAAAGGAATAAGGTACATCTATAAATTCTTATCTGGAAAGATATTCACAATGTATTAACGAGAAAAATTCAGTTGAAGGGAAATATGTATAGCATAATCTGGTTTTCATCTTTATTTCATATTCTAAAGTATATGCATATATATACATATGTGTATATAAATATATGTACTTATTAAATATAGGAAGTAAATCTTATTGATACAAAATGAATTGTAATATTGACCATCTATTTGAAGAAGTAGAGCAGGGCATTTTTTCTCCTTAACTTCAATTACCTTAAAAATATTCCATGGAATTCTGGGTTATTTTAAACTTTATTTTATATTTTCTAAATACTAAAAAAAGAATATTGGCATTCATTTGTGAAGAAGATTTTAAAGTTTCATTCTATAATGTCTCCCACTATACCATACAAAATCTAGTAGAATGAAAATACGAATTACAATTTTAAAGTGAAAAAGTCTTAGAACTACTGTTAAATGTCTTTTTTAATTAGAGTGTTTGTTTATCTACAATACCTACCCAACAGTTAAGTGTTGTCCCATTTACTAGCCAAACTAGTACAGTGATCCTGACATTTATCCATTCTAGATCTCCTTATGACTGGATCATTCCAATACTTCTCTGTATCTTAAATTGTGGCAGTTTATAAATATGCTTCCCATTGAGAGATGGGGTCAATTTCCCCTCCCTTGCATCTGAGAAAACTTGTAACTGCTTTGACCAATAGAGTGCAGAGGACCTGATGCTATGTGACTTCCAACACTAGATCATTAAGAATCCAGGCACTTTGTAAAAAGAATGACTAACCTGGGACCACCATGCTAGGGAGACCACTTTAGATGTTCCAGGCCACTACCCTAGCTAAGCTCCTAGCTGAAAACTAACATGAACTACCAACCCTGTGAATGAGCCATTTTGGATGTCCAGCCAAGCTGAGACTTCAGGTGACAGCAGCCCCACCTGCCACATGAGAGTTCCCAAGGAAGAACCACTCAGGAAGTACTTCCATAATTCCTGACCCACAGATTCATGAGCAAAATGAAACAACTTTTTTTGTTTTATTTTTGTTTTATAACAAAATAAAACAAGTTTTACTTCACTACATTTTGAGGGAATTTGTTGCATAGCAATAAACAACCAGAACATAAACTCATTGAAAAGTCTAAGACAAATAAATACTTGATAGAGAGTTCCTCCTTTGGGACCTGCCTCTTTAAGATCAGTTGGAATGCAAATCCCAATCTTTTCCAATTTCTTAATTTTCATTATTTATATGGGAGAGTACTCAGTTTAGTCCAATCAATTTTTATAAGAGACAATCCACTTTGGATTCTTTAGCTAATATTCTACATGAGGATCAAGTTGGCTTAGGCAAAGTTATTCCAATATTTACCTATATTTTATTCTTTACCACCCCATGGAGAAATCTATTAGACTCTGAATATGGTCATGTTTTACTGTTCTTTTCTCAACCTTTCACTTTCTGTAAAGGATATACCGTACCAATTCAATATTGGCTCCCAGCTACTTATGCTTCTATCAATTTCTGCAAAAGTCAAAATGATTGAGAAATTTACTATTGTCAGACTTACTAATAATTCATAGCGGAATAAAACAGTGATGTATTCTGCCTAGCTCTCTTCTTTTTCACATTTATATTTCTGACTGAAAACCATTCTGAATGTGCTAGCTGTATTTCCTATCCATTGAGGTGAACAGCAGAATGGATATTTCCCCCATAGTATAATGCTATGGTCTTTTGCGCTGCTTGCTTTATAATTATCATCAGAAAGAATGACTTATACCCAAAGATTCTAAAACAAAAATCATTTTTGACACAAATTCGCAAACATTGCTTATATCTAACAACCTTCTGCAATAGGTCAAATCATTTTATTCAGGAATATAATTTGCAAGAAGATTATTTGGGGAGATTCATTAGCTGTTACAATAATCAAAATTAGATAGATGATTGATGAATATTTTTATATTTTATGGTCATGGACGTTGATTGGTTACATATGCATTAAATATTTGCCAGACTAAAATTATTGTGATTTTGTTTTATGCAATAGAACTTTGGCAGCCTAAATTTCTGTCTATCTTTGTGTGAAAAAAAGACTCAGTGCGTTGTGTCAAGGAAAGTGTTGATCCTGACTGACATTGCTTGGCCCACTTTTATGCACAGGTGGAGTTGCCATATATACAGGCAGTTTTCCAGTTTAGGCTACTCAATTTTTGTATAAGATGTCACATAATGTTTTACTCATTTACAAATTATATAGGTTTGTTTAAATTCAGCTATAGAGCATATCTTCATGTTGTGTTCCTGAAGGAGAATATAACGTTAAATGTCTTTATTGGTCATATTCTATTAAAAGGACAAATGGAAAAAGATTTATAAAAGAGTACCTGAAGGCTATGCATAACATTTATTTCACTAGATTCTAAAGCCTGCAAAGCTGCACTGTCCAATACTGTAGCCACTGTGGCAATTGAGCACTTGAAATGTGGCCAGTCTCAGTTGAGATGTGTTATATGTGTTCATTAACACATTTGAAATCCATTGCATATCAAAGACTTAGTACAAAAAATGTAAAATATCACGTCATTAAAATTTTATATTGATTACATGGTTAAATGATAATATTTCATATTTATTGGATTAAATATGATATGTCATTAAAATTAATTTCATGTATGTTACTCATATCTGAAGCTTCAATTATATATCTACTATATCACTGCTCTAAAGGTAATTCCTGAATTAAAACATGAGAGGATTGAGTTCAGGCACCACAAGAGTTTTGAGCCTTCACGGAATCATCATTGTATTTTTCTTGGTTTTACTCATACTACTAAGCTTTTTTAAAAAATTGCATTTTTTAGGGTGGTTGTTGAGGATAAACAACCACATTCCATAGGGCACCCTTATGAGGACTATATCAGTCAGCATAGGCTAGGTTATACTGCAGTAAGAAACAACCTCCAAAATCTCAGTGGCTTGAAATAACAAAAGTGCATGTCTCCCCTCGGCTTCCTGTTCATCACAGGTTGAAGGGAGGGTGCCCTGTTCATTGTAGTCACTCAAAGTCTTAGACAGTTGGGGCATCCACCATCTGGAATGTTGCTCATCTCTTGAGTCAAAGGGAAGGAGATCTCTATGGGATTTCACACTGACAATTAAATACTACAGCCCAGAAGTAAGTCATGTCACTTACACTAAAAACTCATTCATAACAACTAGCTATATTATTCCATTCAAAGTTAAGCAGTCAAGGAACTTCAGGCTCCCACGTACTCAGGAGAGGAGAAATAGCAAAAAGCAGCAGTAATGATTATCACAATGGCCCATCAAAGAAATTTCTCTCATGCCTCAATATGAAAACAATAAAGTACTGAAATTTGTTGTTGTTTTTATATATCTATTTGTTTAAAAATACTAGAGCGGTGCCGGCCCGGTGGCGCAGCAGCTAAGTTCACATGTTCCGCTTTTGCTGCCCGGGATTCGCCGGTTCGGATCCCGGGTGCGGAAATGGCACCGCTTGGCAAGCCATGCTGTGGCAGGTGTCCCACATATACAGTAGAGGAAGATGGGCATGGATGTTAGCTCAGGGCCAGTCTTCCTCAGTAAAAAGAGGAGGATTGGCAGCAGATGTTAGCTCAGGACTAATCTTCCTCAAAAACAAAAAAAAACTAGAGTATTTTACCTTGTAATACTTGTTACTAATCATGTTTTCCTATTTGTTTTGGCTGATATTAAATTGACAAGAACTCTTGGACTTTTTATTGTTCTGCCTTTAGCTTCCCTTCTTCCATATTTTCTCATCTATTTATTTTAATCTTGTTATGTCACATACTTCTCTGCAAAATTTTGAAATCATTTTTGGGGAAAAACAATTATGTGCACACTTATACATGAGAGAGAAAGATTTTAAGATAAATTATTAGTAAATAATTGCTACATTATGATATGTAAAATTACACTAAATAATACTCATCATGATAAGTTTAATAATTAAAGCTCCAATTCATAGTGCTCAGGGTTTTAAATGTTTACTGATAGTGAATTTACCTATATACTCCAAGAAAAAAGTGTTTTTCTTCTGAATAGTTAGCTCCTCATTATTCTTATTCATTATTCTATCCCAAGGGAATGATCAAATTGTTCACTTTTCTGTTTAAAGAGAGAGATTTCATTTTTTGTTTCACTCAATGTGTATATATAGTACTTGAGAATGAAAATTCAATTATTTTATGAGTGAATAGAAATAAATTGAATGTTAAAGAATATTAAGGAATTGGAGTGAAATTTACTTAAGTGGTTCATGCAAATACAGTTAAACTTGACTTCAATGCTGGTTTTGAGGTCAAATCTCACACTTACCTGTGATAACAGTTATATCCAAAAATATGATGTATAATTGTGATATATTTTATTCAATTCTTAGTGTTAATTTCTCTAAATAATTTTGATAACGTCTACCGCATAGAGTTAACATATAAAAATGGTTTTAAAATGTCCCTCTAACCCTATAAGCGGGCATCAATGGCATTTGAAAACATCAACACATATCTTTAAATGACTAACTTTTGTTTATAAAATTGCTTCATTGAAATCAATAAATGTATTAGACTTTCAGAAAGAAAACTTGTGGAGAGATTGTCAGATTTCCTGTAATTCAAAGGATATCGGCCACCCCTGCAAATATAGGAACTTTAGTTCCTTAAATGTGTGCTAATTAATATGCATGAGACTTCCCAGATACTAGCTCCCCTGTGATCATAAAAAATCAGGGGCAATTATGAAGCAGTACTTCCATTTCTTAATCTTACTTAATAACTCATCTTTCTATATCTAATGTTGATCTCATTTTTACTAAGGAAGTAGAAACATCAGTATGAAGTTATTTGTATGAGACTACAGCTCAGTCAACAGTTCAGGGCTAGGGAAATAAATTTTAAGTCATGAGTTGGTTCTTGTAGCAGTCAGTTTGTATTATATTATGCTACAACCCCAAACAACCCCAACATTTCAGTGGCTTACCAAAACAAAATAGTTTATTTCCTGCATATGTTATTTGTGGAAAGAGAAACAGCTGTGGCTCGGCTCGGCTTTGCTCAGCAGCCCTGCTGTCCGTGTCTTCGTTCTCTGCTTCAAAGCAGAGAGAAAATGAGGAAAAAACTTTGTGGAAACACACACTCACTCTTTAGGTGCCTATTCACATCTCCTTCGTCACTGCAAGTCATATGGAATAAAAAAGTATACTCTGCTCACGGGGTACCACGAGATGTCATACATTAATAGTCAGCAATAAATAATCCTCTCGGTGGCAAAGGAGAAGTGAACATTTGGGAACAATTATTCAGTCCACATCATATAAGGATGTAATAAAGTTGGGGAATAGAGAAGGGCAGAGTAGTGACTCTGGTGTACTCCAACATGAAGGTCAAGCATAAAAAAGGAGCTGGCAAAAGAAGGAATAAAAGACTAAGAAAACCATGTGGGGCTTGGGATTAAGGCCAGGGGGTTTTTCAAATAGGAGAGTGTGGTCAAATGCATTTGGTGCCCCCAAATAATCTAATGAAAGGATGATATGCATATTTTTCCACTGTATTTCTCAATATGAACAAGTCTGGCATCCTCAAAAAGTACATTTTAAATATCATGTTGAAAGTGAGAGTACAATAAATTCAGGAGTGAATGGGGATTTCTGGTTCTGACGTAAAACAACCTTAATTAACATAAAACTCCTCACATGCTAGAAACTCCTCAAAATCTCAGGTACAGTATAACAACAGCAAAATATATTGTTGAACTTGTAAGAAAGAAAGGAAAGTGCCAGAAACAAGGAAGAAATGAAAAGATAGGGCCATAGCACTGAGCTGGTTGTTATGGAGGTGATAGGGACCAGGGAAACAGCTTGATAGAACCTATAAACTCATTTTAAGGCTAAGGCTTGGGTTTTTAAAGGTTACCAAGATATAGGAAAAAATGCCTTGCATGACATGAGGTTAGAAGTTAGGAAAGATGCCCCTAAATCAACATAGAATCAAAATCAGCTAGAAACAAAATGCCCCATAAAAAATTAAAAACATAGCTATGGCAAAAATGTTATGACTTGGTAGTTCTGGCTGATGGGTGCCTAGATATCATGTTATTATCCGAACTCTTCTGTCTCTTTGAAATATTTCATATCTAACGTGATGCTAGTTGGGAAGTGTTGACAGAGACGTTGAAATACAATAGTTATCAGACAACAAAGTGAGAGTTGTGAGAGACACCACGTTCAGGTTGTCAAGGGAAATATCAAAAAATATCTAAAATATATCTACATATATCCCAAAATAAGGTTCACGACTTAAAAAAATAACAAAAAAACCCTCCTCATTCCCCGGTAGGATAAGGATGGAGAAAGAGGAAATGGGTAAGGATCTGTGAAGAGATTTCTTTGGGAGAGTTGCTGCTGTTTTGGGAGTCCGTGCCTTCTTCCTCCGCAGCGGGAGAGGAGTAGGGGTGCCACTTCCCCACCGCAAACCTGTTGAGAGTAGGCTTTGAGGGAACATCTCTGAAAGCTTGATATGTATTCCCTGCACTTAGCAAAGGCGATGGACTGGTGTCTGGTACAGCCTGGAGACTCTTCAGACAAGTCTGGCTATTTGCTGGAAGCAGTAGGGCAGAGAAAGAGAATAGAAAGTTATTTTGCACAAAGAATTAACTTCTCCTAGTTAGACCTGTTTTAAATGAATACCACCCCTGTTGGGACTCCCACAGTGTCCTGTGGAGTGGATCCCCTAGATAAAAAGAGACTGAGGGAGAAGGAGGCAGCAGTGACTTGCTGTCGGAAGAGTCCAGTAGGGGAGCCTCCAGAGAGGCCTTGAAACTTGAGAGAAGTAGTCAACAGTTTTACACCTGTCCACAACAGGGCACTAGTGCTAGATGACAATTGCATTTGTCATAGAAAACTTCTTTCACATAAGTCTCTCTTCCCCTGGGTCTTAATATGCACATTGAAAATAAATATATGCATACACATAATACTCTCAGCAAGTTAAGGAAAGAAGTTAAATGCTAAGTAAGGACAGAGAGGGTTAAGAGCCCAAAACCTTTTCCTACTACTAGTTGTCCACCCAAATCACACTCTGACTGGAGAAGGGGAGAAGATTTTATTATTGCCAGGAATTAGATATACTAATTTCTGTGTGCTGCTAATTAAAATGGCCCTAGACTTGTTTCTTAAAGATGATAATGGGGTTTCGATGAAATAAAGAATTGTTTGAATAAGGATGTCAGAGTAAATGAGTAGGAAGGACAAGAAGTTGTGGTTAGAGGGTGCGATGCTTGGAATTGATATTTTGGAGATGCTAAATATTGGTGATACTAAAGTCAAGGGTGTGCACATGAGATTGGGTCGCTAAGATAAGGGATAGATAAAGATCAGATAAGGTATAGGTAAAGTGACAGGTAAAGGTAGAGAGAGGCTGGAAGCTTGGATTGAACATCCACTGAGTGAAGTCAGGTCCTCTGCTGAGCACACACTGATATGGAGTTAGGAGTCCAAGAGAGTTACTGGGGAGGACAATTCCTGTGAAAAAAATGAGGAAACAGCATCTGGCAGCGAAAGCCTTCAGACGGCGATGCATACCTAACACTTGTGAAAGGAAAGAGGCAGGAGAGCACATGGCAGAGAGAAACTCAGACTGCGATGCAGATCTGAAAATGTTTTGGCTAACCTAATAGTTAGCTCTGGAGCAAAGACTGACCATTGGAGGAGTCCCACAATGGTCAGAAAGGGCAAGGGAACTAGTACCCTCACCAGTGGCCATCTCCATGGCTATCACACCCACTTGCACATTGAAATCATCTAGAATAGTGCTAACAGTGGAGAAACAGAGAGAGCCAGGAGCTAAATCTTCATTGTATGGGGTGTGAGAGAGGGCTATGACTGCTAATGAAGTAGATGAAAGCAAAGAAAAGGTATAGCCTAATGGTGTGGGCTGCAAAAGATCTGTGGTTACAAATGAGGAAAATTAAAAAAAAAAAAAAGATTGCAAACAGTAATTTGGAGCAAGGGAGAATAGTTACGTGACTTCCCAGGAATGAGGTCACTCGGCTGGGAGAGAAACAAATACAGAAATTAAAATCAGTTTTGTTTTGATCTACTTATGGAAGAAATATTGTTGGAAAGACAGCCAGACTACAGTTAAATCCAGAAGTTGCAGGTTGAGGATATAATGGAATTTGCTCATTAGAGACCTGGAGGCTCGGAGAAACCATAATAGGTTTGGGAGGAGAAGTGATATGGAGAGACAGGATCAGATTAGAAAAAGTGCTAACAGTCACAGGTATGAGAGTCTGGGTGATGACAATAAGAATTAGTCACCTATTGAAAGCAGAGAAAGATGACTAATCAGTTCACGTTTAGCCTTTTGTTCTTAACCCAAGGTGTTGGGAATCTCAGGTATGTTGGGAATCTTGGGGAATGCCTTATAGACTTCTTCCAGCTTCTCGTAAGTACCATAAAACTAGGTGATGAACTCTATGTGGACGCCAGATAAATTGTTGACCCACCAAAGGTTAGATGTTACAGGCTTTTTTTTTTTTTTGCTTGGCAAAAACGTGTCAAAGTAAGAGAGCTACACTGTGGCAGTTCCTTTAAAAAATTCAAATTTGCTTTATTTTAAGATCAAAATAAAACCCTTGCATCCTGTGAATTTGCGAGCCAAGTTTTATATGGAGAATGGTTATTAGGTTGAATTATGAATCACTGAAAATAAAGCTTTACCAAGAAAATGCCGGAACAATCTTAATTGCAGTTCAAAATGTTGACATTTTAATCCTTACAAATACTCTAGTAATATCCTCTTTTCTGTGTATGTAAGCTGGTGGAGCTATTTAAAGGCGTTGGTGTTTATACATTGTAGGTGTGTAGGACCCTTGTGAGAGAAACCCTTGTCGGAACAAAATCATTCATTTAGGCTGGCTAGATAGGAAGCAAGAATGAACAAGTACTCTGATCCAGCTGGTTGTTCCCTCAGAATCATGATTATATGAGTTTTGTAAGTCCAGTACCAGGGGGAGCTAGAAAAGCACTTTCCAGAATTGCTGGTGTTTGGATATATTCCCTAGTTCCACTTCTATGCCTAAAAACACCTTTATTTGCATTTTCTAAAACTTTTACTTAATTCTGCGCCTATACGCATCACACATATTCCCAGTGAATTCTGCTTTTATGTTGCTCTTAATTAAAGCAGTAGTTTTGTTTAATCTCTTCCATCAAAAGGAAATCCAAGGAATAATATAACCTAGTGGATTAGCTAACACTTTGGGCTTCCAGGAAAACATCCACGAAGCCCACTAACTACTGTGTCTTGCTCTTGGAATCAGGCATTTGGAAATAGAAAAATATATATATATCTATATATAGATAGATCTTATACAGACCTATACACATATACAGATATCTATAGCTAGCTAGCTAGCTAGCTAGATAGATATACAGGTTTCCGATTTCCCTTGCAATTGAGTGTTGTATAAACAAAGTTTCAGGAAACAGCAAATAAAATTTGAAAAGATTATCCTAAAAGTATACCATCTGTAAATTTATAGAGTTTAGCTGAAGTGGACATTTCTGATGTTATATGATAACACTGAAAAGGCTGATAATATTTGGTGCATGTCTCCCTTGAATGATAACCTTAAATAATAATTATAAAAAGGGATATCACAATATGCACATACCAAAGCTTCTGGTTCAGTATCTGGGGCTTTCTAAGCTTTGCTTCATTGTCCAATGATAATTCTACACATTTTAGGGTCTCAACTTTTTACAATATTGAGCTCAGTCAATTTTTTTCTTTTATTAAGGGATTTTTCAGTTAAAATATTTTGATTGTGTTTGGTTGTTTTTTAATTGATTTTTTTGTATTTTTAAATAATTTTACATTATCTTGAAGCACAAATTATGTAGAGTGAAATGCACATGCCGTAAATTTATAGTTCAATGGCTTCTTAACATTTTTAATTAATGCACTTTATTTTTAGAACAATTTTAGGCTTACAGAAAAATTGAGCAGACAGTAAAGAGTTTTCCCCCTACACTATCATCTATTATCAGCATCTTTCATTAGTGTGGTATATTTATTACAACTAATGAACCAATATTGATATATTATTAGTAACTAAAGTCTGTAGTTTACATTAAGGTTCACTCTTTGTTTTATGCAGTTCTATCAAATGCATAATGTCATGTATCCACCATTACAGCATCACACAAAATAGTTTCACCTAAAAATCCTCTATGCTTTACCTATTCATCTGTTCCTCCCTCTCCCCTGAAACCCCGGCAACCACTGATTTTTTTTTTTTTTTTACTGTCTCTGTAGTTTTGCCTTTTCCACAGTGTCATATAGTTGGAATTATACAGTATGTAGCTTTTTCAGATTGGCTTCTTTCACTTAGCAATATACATATAATGTTCCTTCAGTCTTTCATGGCTCTGACAGTTCATTTGTTTTTTTAATTGCTGAATAATATTCCTCCGTATGGGTGTACCACGGTTTGTTCACTCATTCACCCTCTGAAGGACATCCTAGTTGCTTTCAGTGTTTGGCAATTACAAATAAAGTCACTATAACCAGTCATGTACAGGTTTTGTGTGGACCTGAGTTTTCATCTCAATTGGGTAAATACGTAGGAGCAGGACTGCTGGATCATACCGTACGACAATGTTTCACTTTGTACAAAATTGCCCAAATGTCTTGCAAAGTAGCTGTACCATTTTGCATCCCCACCAGCACTGAATGAGAATTCCTGTAGCTCAACGGCCTTGTCAGCATTTGGTATTGACAGTTGTTTAAATCTAAACTATTTTAATAGATGTAGTGGTATCCCATGGTTGTGTTAGTTTGTAATTCTTTAATGACAAATGATGTTGAGCATCCTTGTTATGCTTATTTGCCATCTGTATATCTACTTTGATGAAGTGTCTATTAAGATCTTTTGCCTATTTATTAATTGAGCTGTTTTCTTATTGTTAGATTTTAAGAATTCCTTGTATATTTTAGATATAAATCCTCTACCAGATATGAGCTTTAAAATTATTTTCCCCTAGCCTCTGGTTTGTCTTTTCACTGTCTTAACAGTATCTTTCACAGAGAAGATGTTTTTGACGTCAATACATTCCAACTTATCAACTTTATTTCTTTAATGGGTCATGCTTTTGGTATTATAGCTGAGGAATTACAGCCAAACCCAAGGTCACCTAGATTTTCTCCTATCTTATCTTATAGAAGCTTTTTTAGTCTGTATTTAACATTTAGGTCTATGATCTACTTTGAGTTAATTTTTGTGAAAGATCTAAGATCTGTGTATAGACTCTCTTTTTTTCATGTGGATGTCCAATTGTTCCAGTACCATTTGTTGAAAAGTATCCTGTGTCCATTGAATTGCCTTTGCTCCTTTGTTAAAATTCAGTAGACTATTTTTGTGGGGGTCTATTTCTGGGTTCTCTATTCTGTTCCATTGATCTATTTGTGTATTCTTTTGCCAATACCACATTGTTATAGTTATTGTAGCTTTCTAGTAAGTCTTAAGTCGGGTAGTATCAGTCTTCCAACTTCGTTCTTCTTCAGTACTGTGTTAGTTATTTTCGGTCTTTTGCCTTTCTATATAAACAATAGAATCAGTTTGTCAATATCTACAAAAAAACGCAGTGAAATTTTGACAGATTGAATTGTGTCTATAGATTAACTTAGGAAGAATTGACATTTTAACAACATTGAGTCTTCATATCCATAAACATGGAATATCTTTCCATTTATTTTGATCTTTGATTTTTTGGTCAGAGTTTGATAGTTTTCCTCAGATGGATCTTGTACACATTTTGATAGATTTATACCTAAGCATTTCTCTTTTCTTGGTGCAACTATAAATGGCATTGTGTTATTAATTTCAAATTCCAATTGTTAATTACTAGTACATTAGAAAGCAATCGAATTTTATATATTAAGCCTGTATCCTGCAACCTTGCTATAATTGCTTACTAGCTCTGGGATTTCTTCTTGTCAGTTCTTGGGATTTTCTCTATGTTATCTGCAAACAAAGATAATTTTATTATTACTTTCCCTGTCTGCATAGCCTTTATTTACATTTATTGTCTGATTACATTAGCTAGGACTTCCAGTACAATGATGAATGGGAGCAATGAGAGAGGACATCCTTGACTTGTTCTTGATCTCAGGGGAAATCATCTAGCCTCTCACTATTATGTATGATATTAGCTGTAGGTTTTTGTAGATGTTCTTTATTCTGTTTTATTTTTTATTTTTTGAGGAAGAATAGCCCTGAGCTAACATCTGCCACCGATCCTCCTCTTTTTGCTGAGGAAGACTGGCCCTGAGCTAACATCCATGCCCATCTTCCTCTATTTTATGTGGGATGCCTGCCACAGCATGGCTTGACAAGCAGTGTGTAGGTCCACACCTGGGATCTGAACTGGTGAACCCCAGGCTGCCAAAGCAGAACATACAAACTTAACTGCTGCACCACCGGGCTGGCCCTTGTAGATGCTCTTTATCAAGTTGAGGAAGTTACCATTTACTCTTAGTTTGCTGAGATACATATATATGTATAATGGAATTTTTCTTCTTTAGCCTGTTGATGTGATGAATTTCACTAATTAATTTTCTAATGTTGAAATAAGCTTGCAAAACTGGAATAAATTCCACTTGGTCATGGTATATGATTCATTTTATACATTGTTGGATTCATTTGCTAATTTTTTTTTGAGGATTTTTGCATCTAATATCATGAGCGATGTTGGTCTGTAGTTTCCTTTCTTGTAATGCCTTTATCAGGTTTCATTATTAGGGTAATGTTGGCCTCATAGAATGAGTTAGGATTTGCTATTTCTTCTTGCAGTTTTATCAGTTTTTCTCACATATTTTGACAATCTGTTGGTAGGTGAATGCAAGTTAAGGATTGACATGTCATCTTGGAGAATTGACCCCTTTATCATTATGTAATGCCCCTCTTTATAGGTGATAATTTTCCTTGCTCTGAAGTCTGCTTTGTTTAGAATTAATGTAGACACTCCACCTTTCTTTTGATTAGTGTTAGTATGGGATATCTTTCTCCATACCTTCAATTTTTTACCTGTCTATGTTTTTATATTAAAGTGGGTTTATTGTGGACAACATAAAGTTGAGTCTTATTTTCTTTTGTCCATTCTAGCAGTCTATGTATTTTAGTTGGTGTACTTAGGACATTTACTTTTAAAATGATTATGTATATAGTTTGAGTAATATTTACCATATTTGTAAGTGTTTTCTCTTCACAGCACTTTTATTTTGTTTTTCTTTTATCATCACCTTTTTTCTGCTTTCTCTGGTTAATTGAGCATTTTATGTGATTCCATTTTCTCTCTTCTCCTGGCATATCAATTATACTTCTTTCTTATTTGTTTAGTTGTTTCCCTAGAGTTTGCAATATATATTTACAACTAATCTAAGTCCACTTTCAAATAACACTATATTGTTCCATGGGTAGTGCTGATACCTTAGAGCATTCCTAGTTCCTCCCTCCCATTCCTTATAGTACCACGGTCATTCATTTTACTTATCCATTTGATATAATCACCCCATATGTTATTGATATTATTACTTTAAACAAATTGTTACCTATTAGATCAATTAAGAAAAAAATTTGTACTTTGTCTTCATTTATTCCTTATCTAACATTCTTTCTTTCTTTATGTAGATCTGAATTTCTGACATATATCATTTATGTTCTCTCTGAAAGACATCTTTTAACTTTTCTTACAAGGCACGTCCACTGGCAACAAATTTCCTCAGTTTTTGTTTGTCAGAGAAAGCATATATTTCCCCTTCACTTTTTTTAATGTGGTAAAAAACATAACGAGATCTATCTTCTTAACACATTTTCAAGTTTATAGCACAGTATCCTTAACCCCTTATCAGATAGATGGTTGCAAATATTTTCTCCCATCCTGTAGACTGACTTTTCATTTTGTTGGTTGTTTCTCTTGCTGTGAAGAAGCTTTTCAGTTTTATGTAGTCCCACTTATTTATTTTTGCTTTTGTTGCTTGTGCTTTTGGCATCATACCCAAAAAATCATTGTCAAGATATTTATAAAAGTATAAATGCAAATTGCCAACAAACATATGAAGAGTCTACATCACTAATAAAAGTAATGAAAGTAAAAACAGTAAGAATACTTCCTTCCCTGGTGAAACTTGTAAGAATAAAATAAAAGTGACGTTGCCCTTTAGCGATACCAAAGTTAGCAGTGAAGAGGCTCTCTTAGGTACTGCTGCCTGATGTATTCACGCCACTGCTAGAGAGCAATGTGTAAAATACGTATCAGGAGCCAATGCAATATCGACCATCCCCCTGGTCATTTTACTTGGATGGATTTATCTGAAAAAAATAGTTAAAGATGTAGACAAAGATATTTATTTATAATTGTAGAAATTGAAGATAATTCAAATGTGAAATTGTGAAGACTCTTATGGATTTCCATACATTTGGATTGTATGACACTAGGATATTTAATGACATGGGCAAATGTTAATGGTATCATTTTAAGTAGTGTTATGGGATGAATTGTATCCCCCCAAAATTCATATGTTGAAGTCCTAACCCCCAGCACCCCAGAATGTCACTGTATTTGGAGATAGGGTCATTAAAGAGGTCACATTAAAGTGAAGTCTTTAGGGTGGGCCCTAATCCAATATGACTGATGTCTTTATAAGAAGGGTAAATTTGGACACAGACACGTACAGAGAGAAGACCATGTGAAGATACAAGACAGCTATCTACAAGGCCAGAAGAGAGGCCTCAGAAGAAACTTACTCTGCTGATAGCTTGATCTGGGATTTATGACCTCCAGAATTGTGGGAAAATAAATTTCTGTTGTTTAAGCCACCCAATCTGTGGTACTTTGTTATGGCAGCCCTGGCAAACTAATACAAGTAGGGAAATAAATGTATGTGTGTGTGCATGCATGCAGTTTCTTTGTGAATATGTGGACTATGACACCAATTTTGTGAGTGTATATCTATATTAGCACTAAAGTCCTAGAAGTACGTATGCCAAAATGTCAACAGAAATTATTTCTGGGTAGTAACAGGAGGTAATTAACATTTTCTTCTCTAAATTTTATAATTTTTTAAAATGTTTTCACCAACTGTGGCTTCTAAGTAATTTACTCCAAATACTTAAAATAAAATATCATTGGTTGGGGGGCTGGCCCCGTGGCCGAGTGGTTGAGTTCGCGCGCTCCGCTGCAGGTGGCCCAGTGTTTCGTTGGTTCGGGTCCTGGGTGCAGACATGGCACTGCTCATCGAGCCACGCTGGGGCAGCGTCCCTCATGCCGCAGCTAGAAGGACCCACAACGAAGAATATACAACTATGTACCGGGGGGGTTGGGGAGAAACAGGAAAAAAATAAAATCTTTAAAAATATATATATATATCATTGGTGGGATCCCCACACATTCAACATTTATAAATATTTTGTCTAAGGATGAATTGAAGTGCACTTTTCATCATAGAAGAAAAGTATTATACTAATAAAATTAATCTAAGCATAATATTAAGGGATATATTTATTTATCTAAAATTATAATATATTTAAAAAGTGGAAGCCTGTAGCTGATTTGAGATAATTTAGTCTTAATAGCAAACTCGTTTTTATATAGTAAATGTAACAAGGCTTTTTCAAGGCAGCATTAAGTTATCTTTTACAGTACCATAGTGTTAGTGAAATTTAAAATGGAGATTTATTGCTACATAAACATAGCGTTTATTACACCAGATGGGATATTTCCTGTCATTCAGAGGACTAAAGTTTATTAAGGAGTGCTTAAGCGTCCTAACCAATTGAAAAGATAAAGCAGGAGTCTTCAAATCTCCTTAATATTAATTTTTAAAAATGATAGATAAATCCTACTAAGAGCAATAAATTGCCTTCTGCAAGTTCAAAGTAATTAACACTTCGGTTGGAGATACATGTATCCCAAATAAAATAAATGTTGTGTTTCAAATGTTGTATCATATGATTCAGGCTTGTGGATTTCAAACGAAAGTGACATTCCAGAAAGTTTCCAGGATAGTACTAATTTGCAGCTCTTTTCAGCCTAAATAAAAGTCATCTCCTATGCCTTGTAGTGAATAATCTAAACTAAACTACCTGACATTTCCACTCAGTCCAAAGAACAGACTGAAAATGCTGAATTGTCAGCAAAGCTTTGATGTAAATTAGTGGTCACAGGAGACTGCAAAGAAGAACATAATGTAACCGTCAAGTCATCAAAGGGAAGCCTTCTTCCTTTAAAGAAAAAAAATTTCCGACATGCTTCATCTGAATTAAAGAATCATTTGGCCTCATTATTTTAAGGTACAGTTTCCCCCCCAATAAATAGCAAGATAATTAACACTGAAAAGCAATTGTTTTTTCCAAATGATCCAAAAGAATTATAAAAATACAAATCAGAAACAAGCTGTTATTTGGCATGTGAGACCTTCTTTTTAAATATTTTAAACAATGTTTAAGCTCATGACTATCTCTCATGGATCAAAGTAAAAGAAAAGCAGGGAAAGCAACAAACTTGAGCATACTATTGAAATCATTTTCTTGAAAAGTTAAAGCTCATTTTTTTCTCTTCTGAATAAAACTACTTCCAATAGACTATATGTCTATATCTTTTCTACACAAAACATGATCTTCACACTAAGCAACACTGACATCATTTCAAACTTGCCAGAAAATGCAGATTCTCAGGCCTTACCTCTGGCTAACTGAATCAGAATCTGCATTTTGACAAGATTCTTGTGTGATTTGTATGCATGTTAAAGACTGAGACACACTATTCTACATGATAATAGCTCAAATTTTTCAGAAGCAAGGCTTTGTTGCATTTTAATACTTTGTTCAAACCATTTCAGACCAAAGAATCGGCAAACAGCAATTTGTAAACCAGATTTACTTTGCATATGATCTTTCTACTCCATAGAGCTGTGCTCCAGGTATCTAAGAATCCAAGAATTATATATGTTTTTCTAGTTGGAAGGAAAAAAAGCGTAAAGATGATCCTGTCCAACTCTTCACACAGGCAAGACACTTCTCTACATCGTAGATATTGTGTCAAAGTACATTCAGTTGTAAACAATGAAGGACTCAAGAAGGGCTTAAACAGGAGAATTTTTTTTTATCTTAAGCAAACAATGTCCTCCATTAAGAAGATCATATTTGGCAAATTCTGTGGCTCAACATTATCATTAAGAACCCAAGCTCTTCTGATATACTCAACATATTGACCTTGTCTTTAAGCTGGCTCCCTTGATGGTTACTGAACAGCTTCCATAGTCCTAAATATGACTGAGCCATGAGAAAAAGTGATATTGCAGAGCCCTCCATGCTGGCTTCCCCTTATAGCTCACAGACCAGAGTTACATGTGGCAGGGGAAAGGAATTATCATGATTGGTCTTAGACTAATCAGGATTTATGCCTGAATCATATTAGGGGAGAAGAGTATGGTGATAAGCTTCGAAGATGCTTCCCAATGATTCCAACTCCTGGTCTTCATACTCCTGTGTAATCCCCACCCCCCTTGAATGTTAGCTTGACCTAGCTATTTGCTTCTAACAAATAGAATATGGTGAAAGTAATGGAACATCACTTGCAAGATTGGATTACAAAAAGAATTTGGTTTCTGACTTGTTTATTTCTCTCTTTCTTTCTCACTTACTCATGTTGTAGGCTTTTAATTAATACCAGCCCTGATATCAGTTCCCGTACATTAAACCCACATATATGGGGTTAAAACCAAAAGCACTCATCCTCTTTCCCTGCTTCTTTAGTTACACTCATATGTAAATATCTGTTTCTTTAAACTTTGACTCCCCTGAGCTTTACAACCAAATAAAAGTTACAAATTGTTAAAGCCCCATGACCTCACACCCAGCTCACACTAAAGTTGTGGCTAAGAATGGGTGCTTGAAGTTTATTACAGGGAAATCAATGTCCAGAAAATACCAAGAAACTGAAGCTTCCCAGGACCCAACTCCTCGGCTTCCTGGCACCAGAATCTACCATCCACCACGTGGCAGACAACCAACACCATCCACCTGCAGAGTTCCTTCTTTCACTATCCCCCTCCCTGCAAGCAGCCTCACAAAGCCAAATGCAGGCTGGTGGGAAGACACTGACCAGGAAGGTCACAGGCTCCCTCTCCTTACAAGCAGCCACATTCCTCAAAAACCTTTAAAACTCTTTACCCACTTCTTAACAGGGAACCAGCAGTTCTTAAGGCACTATCTTGCTGTGTGCTCCCTTTGCCTGGCAAATAAAAGCTGATTTTCCTTTTCACCCAAAACTCTGTTCTCATTATTTGGATCGACACCAAGTTCAGAGACCGAACTTTCAGTAACACTAACTCCAATGCATGCTAGCTGTCATATTGCAAGTATGCCCAGTAGCAGCATCTAGGAACTGAGAATGGCCTCCAGTCAACAACCAGCAAGAAGCCAGGACACTATAGTTCTACAACCACAAGAAAATGAGTTCTGCCCAAAATCTGAGCCTGCAAGTGGATCCTTCCCTAATCAAGCCTCCAGATGAGAACACAGTCTGCCCTACGCTTTGCTTGTAGCCTGGGAGAATTTAAGCAGAGAAACTAATTAGCTGTACCTGGACTTCTAGCTCACGGAAACTGTGACATCATAAATGCGTGCTGTTGTAAGCCACTATGTTTGTCTTAATTTGTTATACTGCAATAAAAAGCTGATATAGGTAGGTAAATGAAGTGTCTGCCACAGGCACTGTTAACGATGTCTTCTACCGACACAGAAAACTACTTCCAGAGATGGAGAGCCCTCGGCTCTTTAATGTCTACCATTTCATAGTGGTATGGTTTGATTTGCTAGAGAATCATTTCTAATGATGAGTCAGTTATGCCATGCCAGTGGAAACATTGGGTTGAACCATATGAAGTTGCCATTTTTTGCAGGTCAAAAATGATTGAAATTGGTTATTTTATATGGTTCAAGCTATATATGAAATTGCTTTGAAAAGAGTTGTAGTCAATATTGGTAATCTTCAGACTGAGACTTTGACTTTAAATGCACCAGTATGAGAGGACAGGCATTTCACCTTAGGATAGAAACCAAAGTTTTCCTTAAGTAAATGCAAAATCATTCATTTCAATTTTCAGATTTTATAAAAGACCTCTTATTCTTCAAAATGTTCCAAATATGTTTGAATATTTTTCAAAATTTCATATGGTAGTTCCATCTTTTTAGTCTTTGTTCTTTTGTCAAAATGTGTTATTTGGGCGAGGGGTGGGTAGAAAGGTAATTTAAGCAGATATCAGTTATCTGTATCTCAATTTGAAAGAATTTTTAGTCCTTTCTTAAACTCTTTGACTCCCTTCTTAAGGTTTAATAGGAAATGAACTTCATGCTATGAAACAACTTGAGCCTTGGTTTACTGATATAATGGCAAATCTCAAAAATTAACGATCTTTCTTAAAATGTTAATATGTGTGATGCATATTTAATATACTATAATATAACTTCTAAATGGCACTTGTGGATTGTGAAAATAAAACCTTTAAATTACTCCAGTATGTTCTCTAAAGCTGGACATTCTTGCTGGAAACTATACTACTTATCTTTAAATAAAGGCAACATCCTAATAATTGTTTCAACATATGCATTAAGTACTTTTAAATAGGTTCCTGGATTTTCCTCATAACAGATAATAAAACCACAAGTTCCTTATAAGTCTCTTGAAGATTACCGCAATAATGATATTATCCCTATAGTCATTAAAACTTCTGTGGAATTTCGAGGGCTATTTATTTTAAAACAGTATCTCCCAGCTGAGGACCTGGGACTCACTGAACCCAAATGTGGAAATAGATCTTAAGCAAATCCAGTAAGCCCCATTTCCATGAGGATTGACTTAGTTCTCTGTGGACCTACAGTTTCTCTAGATTCTTCTCACCTGCACACCCAGTGTACACTTGATGACCATTCAGTATTACCATAGAGCAAAGGAAATTCCCCAAAGCATTCTCAAGAATTAATACAAGCTTAAAAAGTTTGCACAAATGAAGTAGCTTCTGATTTATAAAGATGTTAAGTAGCAAAACTAGCCCTAGGCAGTAAGCAAAATGGAAAAAGATTTCCCGCAGCACTTCCCATTATTTTATCCTGGGGTTCCTCAATCTAGGAGTAAATTTGCTGTGCATAAGTCTGCTCGTGGCCTATTGATTACTAAGTCCAATAGAACAAAAACAAGAAAAGACCCACACAGAAGCATATCATGATTTCATAACACTAATGATAAAAAGTTCCTAAAAATTTTAAGAGGAGAAAAAAGAAGCATCATACTTGTTATTGGCAATACTGAATGTAGAATACATTGGAATAATGATTTAAAAGTTCTGAGAGAAAGATTTAGAATCTAGAATTTTCTAACCAGCAAAACAAACATATTTTTGGACAAGCAATGAATCAAGTCGTTTACTTCCAAAACATACTTTCTGATAATTTACTCCAGGTTGTACTTCAGCAAAATGAGAATAAAACAAATAGAGAGAAAGGCATGGGATTCAGGACACAGCAGGTGGATCATGGGAGAGCAGGTTAAAAAATCCTCTTTAACAATGTGCACCGGGCCTGAAAAAGGCTGTTCTTTGAATCAGGGGGACAAAGGCCTCTGGGAAAGATGTCTTTGTAGAAAAAAGGCAACACCATCCAGTAGATAGTATAATTCAGAGGACAGAAACACTGAAGTTTATAATTTATTCCTTCATTCAATGAAGATTTCTTGAGCGCCTCCTTTATTCTGCGTGCTTCTGTATGAGCGCAAGTCACAGTAGTGGGGAAAAAAATATACTTTTAAGGAAATTATATTCTAGTTGTAGATGATAGAATGTAAACAAATAAACAGATATATATGTACTATTTTGGATGGTGTTACGAAAGATAAGAAGGAAAAAGAAAGCATGGTGAACGAGAATGTTAGCAGCTGTTATTTTCAATAGGTTGAATTGAGATGTTCTCTCTCATAATAACTAATTTGAGCTGAAACCTAAAGTTTCAGGATCATGAAAGAGGACAATACGCGTGTAGTGGAGAGAATAAAAGGAAGTTCTGGAAGAGAAAAAGTAGAAACCTAATAAATGACCTCTTGGGACCTCACGGCCATAATAAATACTGGATTTAGTTCTGAGTGAGCTAGGAGACCACTGGATGACTTTGATAGGATCACTCTGATGTATGTAAAATAGCTTGTGAGAGAGAAAGAGTAGAAGGAAAACCAGTGATAAGACTATTAAAATAATTCAGAGGAAAGATGATGGTTACTTGGAATAGGGTTTTAACAATGGAAATGACAAGAGATAGTTAGATTTGAGGTGTGATTTAAAGGTATAGCTGACAGGAGTTTTGGCTGGATTGGGTGTGTATGAGAGAAAGAGAAGAGTCAAGACTGACAGCAAAGTATTTGGCATGAGGAAGGGGAACAACAGAGTTTCCATTTATTGGGACAGGAAGAGTGAAGGAAAACAGGTTTGAGGATCAGGAGACAGGTAATGGGATATATAAGGCTGGAGTTCATGAGAGATATCTGGGATAGAGATACACTTCTCTTTAAGTGAAAGCAAATAGAAAATTAAGGGAAAAAAACATTGTTACAAGGCAGCCATGGTCCAAATATGTAGGAAGCTTATTTATGTATAAACGTTATATATATACTTTTTACATACATAAAGATATATATATATATATATAAAATATCTTGATTACTGTAATGTCTTACTTCAAGTAAGTTAGGGTCAATACATTGTATTCAAAAGAAAGTATTGCAATCCTGGCACACTGCTTGATTGGTCAATAAACACTATTTACACAGTCATAGTATTTTTGTTGTATTTAATTTGCAGTGAATTTATTTCTAAGTTGTGCAAATTTACAGGCAAGGCAAGAAAGTTATGATTATGATTGAGGAAGAAAATGTAGGATTTAATGACGTTGACAAGTGTAAAAGTAAATCTGTAGGTGACAGATGGTGGGAGATGAGAAAGGAAAAGAATGTGAAGGATATGTGGAGGCATTGATATCCCCATCCTACACAGAAGGGACTCAAAATACTCAAGTAAGTTATATAGCACAAGAAATTGAGGTATGAAGATATTAGTTAACATCATAAAGTTTCCCAACACAAGAACTAGTGATGGCCATCAGCTAGTTGGATACAAGTGATTATAGGCGAAGGAATGAGTTAAAACTGCAAATTTCCTATTGAGTTAATCTATTTTTTCTAAAGCCAATCAGGACATGGAATTACAAACACATATATATATTTTTTAGTTTTGCAAATTACTTCAAGAAAAATTATATTGGGAGTCAAACATGGGCTAGGGAGAAGTAAAAGAAGAGATTTTCTATATATTTTCAGAATAAGCCCTGTTGTATTATTTGGTTTTTAATATTGATATAAAATGCTTAAAAGTTGATTAGAAAGATATTTATATTCTAAAAGACTCTATAAGCCTTTACTAAATACTGGGAAGAATAAAGTAGGTTTAAAAGGGTGCAAAAATTTAAAATGCTTCACTTTATGAAATACAAAATTTTAATTCTTTTCCTATTTAAATGTTTCCTAGGGCTGTCACGATTTGTCCTGTTTCACATCCATTTAATAACCTGGACAAGTGCACTGAGCCATCAGAAATTATAGGCTATAAACTTTGACCAAATGTCATTATAAAATTGTACGGTAATATTGTATTTGATATAAAGCCTTGTAAATATAGAAATAATCTTATGGCACTAAGTGCTTGAAAAATGTTAAATGCTAGGCTGAAATTGTCCTTCTCAGCTTGATAAGGAAGACAAGGTTGTATAATGTTTACATTCTTGTAATCACAGACAAAGGGCACTGTTCATACTATCCACTTGGCTCTGTCTCAAGCAAGATAAAACCCTACACACTCTGTGTTCACTGTTACCATGCTTAGAATTCCTCTCTCTACGTTTAATTTTATCAAATTAAAGCAAAGATTGCGAAGAGAACTAATTTATAATGTTTTAACCACAAGGTCTGTAAGGGTTTAACCACTGAAGATAATAATAACAAAAAATAGGGAGTGACTAGTCTCAAGTAATTAAATTTCTCCATACAAGTGCTGGGTGACTTTGTTGAAGAGACAATGTTGAATTCTCTTTAGTCTGACCTTCTTTCTACTGCTGGAAGAATTAAGTCAGTTAAAGCTGCCTCTGACCGTTCTGATTCAAACTTAACACGATATTTAATTTCTTCCTTAACTTCATGGAGATCTTGGCCTGGATATTTGCTTCCCTGGTCTTAAATGACCTCCCTGTAGATGGTTTCTTCTGACATACCAGCAACATGGAAGCGGCTTCTTGGACAGCTTTTTCTTTTTATGTCCAACACATGAAGCGAGAAATGTGAACCCTTTCATTACAAGCCCCACAACTAATAACTCCAACATTTTTTTCTGTTGGTGGTATCATAGGGGTTGAGGTAATAAATGACCTCACTCTTCAGTTGAGATTCTCTAGCTCAAAAAGAAATGCTTGGTCCAACCATATAAAAACGTCTAAAATTTGCAATAATCATAACACCCAGTCCAAAAGGTGTAGACATTCTGCTGGACTTCATGGAGGTGAACTGTGAGGATGCTAGACTGCGTCGTACTTTTGAAAAGAAATCTTCCTGTTCTCTTAAAAGCACTTTTATTCACACTCAGTTCAACTGGAATACCTACCTCATATTCCAGTCCTGATTTTAAGTAGGATCTTCCAAGTCAGATTCAGTTAACATCTCCATTTTTAAGGTGAAATTGCTTCTCCATATAACTTTCATGCTAAATGGATGGATCAATTGTCCTTGTTCTTAACTCTTGAATTCTTTGACCTCCTTTTTTCTCTCCTAGTGTGCATCTTAATCAAGCTTTTTTTTCTAGTTATTTGTATATTTTAATTCTTCCTTTCAAACCTTTCTCCCTTAGACCTAGTTCACCTGTTCTGCTAGAACAGCCCAACCTATCTGGGAGACAAGTGTTGCACAACACAAATTTGCAAGCAACTGCATTTATAAATTCTTTTCTTTAGAATTATTGCATCCTTGCTGAATTGGTTTTTTATTACACTGTGAAAACGTTCAGCAAAATTGACAGAAAGAGATCATCAAATTTAGCCAGATTCTTTTTAAAAAGGAAGTTATCATGAACACGGAAGTGCAAATATCTCCTGGAGATACTGATTTCATTTCCTTCAAATGCATATTCAGGGGTGAGATTGCTGGATCATATGGTAGTTCTAGTTCTATTTTTAATTTTTTGAGAAGCAATCATACTGTTTTCCATAATGGCTGTACCAATTTACATTCCCACCAACAGTGTGTAAGGGTTCTCTTTTCTCCATATCCTCACCAACATTTGTTATCTCCTGTCTTTTTGATAATAGCCATCTTAACAGGTGTGAAGGATATCTCATTGTGGTTTTGATTTGCATTTCCCTAATGATTAGTGATGTTGAGCATCTTTTCATGTGCCTGTTGGCCATTTGTAGGTCTTCTTTGGAAAAATGTCTATTGAGGTCTTTTGCCCATTTTTAATTGGATTATTTGCTTTTTTGTTATTGAGTGGTAAGAGTTCTTTATATATTTTGAATATTAACCCCTCATCAGATATATGGTTTGCAAATATTTTCTACTATTCTGTAGATTGCCTTTTCAATTTATTGATTGTTTCCTTTGGTGTGCAGAAGCTCTTTAGTTTGATATAATCTCACTTGTTTATTTTAGCTTCAATTGCCTGTTCTTTTGGTGTCTTATCCAAGAAATCATTGCTAAGACCAACGTCAAGAAGATTTTTCCCTATGTTCTCTTCTAGAAATTTTATGGTTTCAGGTCTTACCTTAAGTCTTTAACCCACTTTGAGTTAATTTTCATGGATGGTATAAGATGGGGACCAGTTTCATTCTTTTGCATGTGGATATCCAATTTTCTCAACACCATGTTTTGAAGAGACTATCCTTTCCCTGTTGTGTGTTCTCTGCATTCCCATGTTCATTGTGGCATTATTCATAATACCCAAGATATAGCAACAACCTAAATGTCCTTGGACTGATGGATAAAGAAAATGTAATGTGTGTGTGTGTGTGTATACACATACATATACATATATATACAGTAGAATATTATTCAGTCATAAAAAAGAAGGAAATCTTGCCATTTGTGACAACACAGACAAACCTGGAGTGCATTATGCTAAGAGAAATAACACAGACAAAGACAAATACTGCATGGCATCACTTTTATGTAGAATCTTAAAATAAAATTAAAAAACCAATTTGATGGAAACAAAGAATAGAATGGTGGTTGCCAGGGGATAGGAGAGAGAGAAGTAGGGAGATGTAGGTCATAGGGTACAAACTTCCAGTTATAAAAGGAATAAGTCCTGAGGATCTAATGTACAGCATGGTGACTATAGTTAATAATTCAATATTGTACACTGGAAAATTGCTGAGAGTAGATCTCTCATCACACAGGCACACAAAAGAGTTAACTATATGAGGTGATGGATGTGTTAATTATCTTGATCTTGGTAATCATGCCACAATGTATATGTATATCAAATCATCAGGTTGTACACTTTAATATATACAATTATATTTATCAATTATTCCTCAACAAAGTCAGAAAAAAAAGGAAGTTATCAGATAATGTGGAAAATAGCTTGTTTTTTTGGAGGAGATATGCATTCATATTTTTGATAGCTCCTTAAATGAAATATGATCACGGATAGATGGGGAATTGGTACACGCTGCTTTGCCTACATCTCACCTTAACACCTTAACTGAGATTTGGGTGTTTCGAATATGTTAAAGACATTACAAAGGAATTTTGAACAGTCAAAACTGAAAAATTAGTGTCCCCCTCTCAGGAAAACGGGGCTAGAGGTGACAAAACATGATTCAAAGTCTGAACTCAGACTCTTAATATACCCTCTGCTCTGTGCTACTGGAATCACAAACAAGCCTCTATTTCTCATTTTACCTTATTAACATACTGAAAATGAAACCCCAAAATACCACTCCAAAAGAGAATTTTAATTATAGTCCATGTCTTCCCATCATCAAGATAGGTCCTATTATCCCAAAAGAGTTGAAAGGAAACCGAACCACTATTTTCAAAAATACTTTATACCCTCTGTTGATTCTTTCACTCATTTCAGACACCTCTTCCCTCCTAAAGGACTAATTGGAAATTATACATCCTCTTTGGAATTCCCTTGGTGTCCTATTTCTTTTTTCTACGACATATGCCACCCTCTACATTATTAAAAAAGTTACATTTTATAGTCATCACATATTTTTGCTGTGGGATTGAAAATTATTTGAGAATTGATATTCTTTCTTATTCATCTATGTACCCTAATCACCAGTGAACCAAATCTATAGCGTTAGATAAACGTTGAACTGAACTTAAACTTTCACTTTCCTTCTCCACTTCATTATAATACTTACGCATTTTATGGGTAGCTTAACCAATGCATCAGCTTAAAGAATTCTACCTTTTTTTTTTTTAGTTTTATCTACGAGTAGTGTAATTTCTTGACTCACCCAATACAAATTATAAGGTGACCTAAGAATTAGCTCAGGGAAGTCTACTATTTCTCATCTGTAATAAATACCTTTGAAATAGAATTCCTAGTTAAAATTCTATAAATATGTGTAAGAATGCCAAGGAAAAATATATCAGTATTAGTTTTATATAAAATTGCTTAGCTTATTTCTAAAATTAGGAAATATATTGTTAAGAATTCATCTAAGGCAAATCAAATTTCTATTTTCTTGATTTATTTGGTATGTTGCAAAGAATTTTGTACTTAAATATATGATCAGAAAGTAGCTATAAGATTCAAAGCAATGACCTATATAGGACAAGTCACTGTGAAACTACCAATATTCCAAAACAAGCTATTGTCATTTGAGTATTCTGAATTAACTGCTCCTCAATTTAAGATATAACTACATTTTTAGTAATGTGACAAACCAAGGATCAACTAACACCACAGATTCACTACCTAGTCATAGCCTCAACTTGGTATTTTATTTCTTCCCGAGACTTAAACATATGAAATAAAGGTAGAAAACCTCCCTTAAATGTCATTTATCCAAAATATAAAACATAATTCAAGATAATTAAGAATGTTAAATATAATATGATATCAATACAGTTTATACAAAGTTTGTTTATTAAACCATTTGTTCATTCAAGAAATATTTATTCTGTAACTATTTTGTGCCACAAACATACTAGACTCAGTCCTTACATGTGTGGAGTCCATAGCCCAGCAGAGAAAGTGGATATTGAACAAGTAATAACAAATATGATAAATATTAACAAAGAGAATTTTTGCTCATTAATTGTAGATATAAATGGTCGCAGGTTAGCTTTTCTATGATATTAAACATATGTTGAAGGAATTTATGGATTTTCTAAAGCATCTAGTACAATGTCTTGTGAATAGATGATAAATATATATTAAATGAACAAAGAATCAATATATGAGCATAATATTCATATTGAGTACCTAAAGGCTGTAGTGGTATATGAGAAATGGCATGCAAAAGAATTTTACATGAGAGCTAAAATGCATGCTCTCAAATTTTATTAGAAACAGAATAAAAAAAATCAGATTTTCAAGTAAATAGTGGGAGACTTAGAATAGATCTAAGAAAGCTTTCCAAAGAGTGGTAGTCATTAAATATTATAATTTCTTTCCAAATGAAGTTGTCAAATCCTTCTCACATGTCTTTGAAAATAAGATGGGAGTTTCATCTGTTCAGGATGCTTTAATTGTCTCTACATTATGCCAAAACATCTGCTACTTTCAGTCAATAGTAAAAACTCCATACTGTCAATTCAAAGAATAAAATCAGCTCAATCACTTTTCTGGCATCACGTAGCTCAAATGAACCTATTGATTGACATTTTTATTTTTCTTCAAATTATTTGAGCTTAATGGAAACTCCAAACTCATGTAGTTCTGTTTGAGTGGGCTAACTTAACTAAGTAAAATTTCTAAATGCCTTTTCAGCTGTATATGCATTAAACAGTTTTTTATTCATGATATATGAGCATAAAATATGTTACCTTTATATAATTTGAATACTGTAAGTACACTTGGAAATATTTAAAGTGAGAAAATGGTAATGTCCATATTTAAATTAAAATGCAACTTACTAGAACTTATGAAGTTGCACTAAATATCAAAGGTGAGTGTGTTTTATGTACTTCGTGTGTATACTCGTCGTACATAGTGATATGCAGGGGAAAAAAAACCTTTGGAAAGAATATCCATTATACTATATAGAAGTGAGGATAATGAGAAGGAAATTGCTTTTTAAAAATTTCTGGAGAAAATAAGAACTTGGTTGATGCTCAATGAATACGTATTGGATAGGTTAATTGACTGGTTGTCTTATATTGTGAGACACTGAACTGAGGTATATATGATAAGAAGCAGTATGCTTAATCACTTAATCCAATGTGCTTAAAACAATGCTTAGTCTTAAATTCTTGGCTAAGGGATTTTCCAGTGAGAAGAGGAAATTGAACATCAATGGTACATGGGGAAGAAAATGCCTCTTATTTCATGCTCTACTTGAGTTTCTACCTTATGATTTTTCTCATAAAGTGATTATTTCTAGTGAACAAAATAAATTGGCTCCTTTTTATGTGCCTTTACATGTGCATAAATACCCAATATTTAATTTTTTCACAATATTTATAATTTAATTTATTGTTATAATTTAATAATAACAAACTTTTATGAAAAGTTTCCTTATGAACATAACATGAGGCTAAGTGCTTTACATTTCTTTCTTAGGAGTTACATCATCCAAATGGGACAGATACTCATTTTTGAGATGAGGTAATAAAGATAAGAAGAGATCAATAGTCATAAAAATTAATGGTTAAAAACAACACCTTCTCTGATCACAGTTCTTATTCTTATAAAGTAGTATAGCACACTACTTTGATTATAACTATTCACTTAATGTTACTTTGCAATTACTCAAGTCAAATTATCACTAGTAGCTATAAAAACTAAGCCTCAGAACTCAAACTTACAAAGGTTATTCATCATTCACGTGAAGTTCAATATGAGTGTTCCACATCGGCGAGTGGTTCTTCTTTAAGTGATACTTAGAGACCCAGTCTCTCTTTGGTTTGTGGCTCTGCCATTTTAAAAAATGACTTCCAAGTCACTGTGTTTCTTTGCCTGAAGTCAGAGGGGGAAAAAGGTGTGTTTAGGATGATGAATGGAGTTTTTCAAGAGCCAGTACTGGAAGCTGCACACTTCAATTCCACTCACATTCCATTCTCAATAATTCATTCATATGGACACACCTTATTGCAAGGGAGTTTGTGAAATGTATTCTAGCCGTGTGCCCAAGAAGAGGAATTAGGTTTCACCGGGCAGTTAGGCAGACTGTCACAACCCACTCTTCTGGTCACCAAATATCTTATGCAGAGAACACTCCCCAAAGAGAAAACCCAAAGTCTGATGCAGTCACTGCATCTAAACGCAAGTCCAGCATCTCCAGGAGATGTGCAGTAACTATTGTCAAGTGGATGTGGCTCTTCTTCATCTGGAGATCTATGAACTAAGAAGGTAATCTACCGCTGTAGAAGGTAGAATAACACCCCCTCCCCACCCTCCCACCACAAGACATTCAAGTCCTAAGCCCCAGATCCAGTGAATATGTTAGGTTACATGGTAAAAGATAATTAAGGTTGTAGATGAAATTAAGTTTTCCAATCGGCTGACTTTAAGATAAGGAAATTATCATAGATTATCTGGTAGGGCCCAACGCAATCACAAGGATCCTTAAAACTGAAAGAGGAAGCTAGAAGAGAAATCAGAGTCAGAGGAGATGTAACAATGAAAGGATGTCAGAGTGATGTGATGTGAGGACTCAGTCAGCCACTGCTGGCTTTGAAAATGAAGGAAGGGGCCACAAGCCAAGAAATATGGGCAGACACTAGGAGCTGGAAAAGGCAAGGGCATGGATTCTCGGCTAGTCTCCAGAAAGGAATGCAGCCCTACTGACACAATTGATTTTGTCCCATTGATACCTGCATTGGACTTTTGTCCTCCAAGAGTGTAAAATAATAAATTTATGCAGTCTTAAGTCACTAAATTTATGATAATTAGTTACAGCATCAATAGGAAACTAATACAACTCTCTCCCTCTATAAATATCCAGTATACAAAGAGGGTGCAAGAACAGGATAACTGTGAAACTTTCCTATTTAGAAAAGGAAAAAATGGGGGAGACCCAGCAGTACTGGCTCACTGCAATAATATAACCTTGAGAGGAAGGCATTGTGATACCAGTTCTGTCCTGCCAATTAGGAGAGTTCCTTGATTACAGCTGATTTTGTTCTTTGAGAGCAAATTTCCTGTTTTTTAGTAGGTAAGGCTCACAGCTCCAACTCCTGCAAGGTTTCTCCTCTGTCATTATTCTCTACCTGAAATGGACTTTGGGGATTATGCTTTCCTTAGGTACTATATATTTTTGCAATCTGCTTCTTGCTCATGAAAATCAGGAACCATGATATTTTTGGTACTATAATTAAAAAATATTTTTTAAAAAACCTTAATAGGCTTATTTTCTATTTGATTCCAGGTAGTTCCTGTATTTTTAACCACATCGAAGTGTTTTCTAGACAGAGCTAGAACATAGTGTATTCTTTGGTTCTATAATGGTGGTGTGCTGTGGCCAGCTGGTACTAGCTTTCCAGAACTGATTTTCAGGAATTCTGCAAGCCTGTTGACATCACATTGGCAGTTTGAAATTGGCTATGGTGGGAGTAGTTATACCACGGACATTGGCAAATACTATAAATCGTGGCTCTTTTATTTATGTATTTTTTGAGACTAAAGTGTTCAAATTTTAATAGCACAGAAGCACCTATGATTCTATTTCTCAACTTAATGTCAAGACTTTCTGAAGCAATCAGTTGGAATGCTTCATAAGCTAATCATGGCTGCAAAATTGAGTTATGTCATCCAACTGAGTGGTCTGACTGGGGCTTTCATTCCCTACCTTTTAAATTCTTCTCTCTTGCTCTTTGGCACTTAGAATAAGTCAGCTTTTCTAGCCCTTTAAGGTTCTAAATTTCTGAAATACCTCTACTTCCTAAAGTTTCTGCTTGCAAACCAGCCAATTATTTCCAGTCTTATCTCCTAATGATACCTTCCAAAAAGCAGAAAGTAAATGTCAACCCATCATTATCACTGCCATTCAAGTTATTGCAGGCGACATTTTCACCAAACTTTTTCTCACTGTACCAGAGGGATCTCACTGCAATGTTGATTTAACTGCCCAGCCACTGTTCAACAACTAAGCTGCTCCAGACGCTGTAAGGTTTTGTTAAAATAGCACCCCATGTCAAGTTATCAATTTTTCATACTTGTTCAGGTATCATTACCTAGTATATTTGATGAATCGCAAAATCTTAGCATCTTAATACAGTAAAACTCATCTCACACATAAATCCAAAACTGATGTCTGTGATTTATAAGTGGCTCTTGTTCAAGTGGTGATTCAGGGATCCAGGCTCCTTCTCTCTTGTGGCTCCCTTATCTTCAAGATATTGCTTCCTAGGTCACTGTGCTCTTCTGCTACCAACTGGCTGAAAGCAAAAGAACATGGAAGATCATGCGTGGAGTGTTTCTATGGGGCAGTCCTGGAAGTAGGGTACTTAATTTCTGCTTACACATCTTTAGCTATAAATCATTCACATGGACACACTTTACTGCAAAGGAGGCAGCACATATACTCTAGCTGTTGGCAAAAGAAGAGAAGAAATGAATTTGTGAAAACAGAGCCAGTCTCTGGCGTAAGCATTTTTCATTGTTCTGCTAAGTATTCTATATTAATGATTAATGTTTACTCATAATTTAATTTTTATCTTATTTCACAGAATTTTACAATTTTGAATTAAACTGCAACAACACCATTATGCATTATTCACTCTGGATACTAATGGAATTTCCATTTCTAGAAATCACTATCTCCAAAGAAATTCATAAAATAGAAAGTATATAATGTGCAATACCCTGTAACAGGTTTACAAAATAGCTTCAGTTTTCTTATCTCTGAAAACAGTGTAGGTGCGGATTTGAATCAGAGGTAGTTGTGTTGTAATCATTAAGCATGTGGGCCATAGAATTGAACATCTTGTGTTTAATTTCTGATGCAGTATGAAACTTCAGTCTAGTTACTAAATCTCTTTGAGTTACAATGGGTTAGTCTAGAAAATAGGGATTAAAAACAGTAGCTACTTTATAGGATTATCGGGTGGATTAAACAAGAAAATGTGTATAGATCTCTTAGCTCAGGGCCAGATAAACAGTAAACACTGAATAAATTTTAGCTATTGATTACTGAGCACTCTTTCTGTTTGAATTACAATTTGCAAATTGTCCTCACTAAACCCTGTTACACTCTGGATGTTAATGCTGCTGTACTCACATTGATCACACTCATCCTGCACTTTTAACTCCACTGATAGAAAGAAGAACTTAATTCACATTTACTTCACTGCCAAACAGTGGAGTTTTTCAGATTTGTTTTTGGAAAGTCCATTATATTTTTATTTCCACCATTTAGATAATTGCTTTATGTCTTCCAAACATAGGTTTCTGATGTGCAAATAATCAAAAATAACTTGAAACCTTCCAAAAACGGGAAGAGTGATCACAACTTGAAAGAGAGAAAATGGCATGCCTAAATCCATGAAGATTAATGAGCTACTGTGATTCATGTGATATTAAAATGAATTTCTAGCAATGCCTGTTTGAAGCCTGACAGGACAATGATTAACATTTCTAGAGTGACTCTATATGCCAGGCGTTCAGAATGCTGATACATCCTAACTCATTCCAAGTTCACAAACACCCCAGGAATTAGGTACTATTAATATCTCCATTTTACAAATGAGCAAACAGTGGCATGATCAAGATACGTGGTTGTGCAAGATGTAGAATGGGTAAAACAAAATGATGTGGGGTCCTCGGTTTTCCCCTTGTCTTCTACCTTTGCTCCCTTTTCTTTCTTTTTTACTGTCTGTCTTTGAAATTTGACTAGCCAATAAGCCACAAGGCTTGCAAAAATAGTTCTTGAACATCTTATTCTGATGGTTATCAGAAGCTGGAACAAGGAGGATGAAAATAAGAACAAGCCTAAGCCATGGATTTCGGTTAAAGTGAAAAACTGCTGCCTAAGCCAAAACATCAAGGATATGCACCCATCTTCCCCTTATCCCATACAATCCTGGCCCTGCTTCAGTTGAGGAGTTACCTGATCTGCTGGTGCTCCCTTATGTGCATCAGCTAAATAAAGAGAGCCTTAATCTCTATTTGTCACTTAAATCATTTTCCTTTGACAAAGATAGCAATGCTAGTAAGTGGCAGGCTAGGATTTGCATGAACCCAGTCAATCAGGCTCAAGCTTTGATGCTCTTATGAACTTTATGCCTCCCTTTTTTTTAGAACGATTTTTATGGAAGTTTTCATGCACACACAAAAGTGGAGAGGATCCTATAATGAATGAAATCCCACGTATCCATCACGCAGTTTCAACAATTATCAACTTGATGTCATTGTTTCACATATTCTTCACCCCCATATACATTTCCTTTTTTGCTGGAATATTTTAAAGAAAATATTTCATGTTGACCATCACGTTCATTTCAATCTGTAAAAACTTCACTAGGCATGGCTAAATGACAAGAGCATTTTTTTTTAAGATTTTATTTTTCCTTTTTCTCCCCAAAGCCCCCCGGTACATGGTTGCATATTTTCTAGTTGTGGGTCCTTCAAGTTGTGGCATGTGGGATGCTGCCTCAGCATGGCTCAATGAGTGGTGCCATGTCCATGCCCAGGATCCGAAACTCTGGGCCACCGAAGCGGAGCACTTGAACTTAACCACTCGGCCACGGGGCTGGCCCCAATGATAAAAGCATGTTTAACATAACCAAAATGCTGTTAGCACACATTAATATTAACAATAATTAATATCATGTAACATGCAGTCCATATCTCACCAGTGGTATCAAATTTCACCAAAGGTCTCAAAGTTGTCTTTTTACCATGGAGTTATTTATTTTAATATCCAAAAATGCCCGTATGTTGAATTTGATTGTTTTGTTTCTTAAGGTTAGTTTACATAGTAACAGTCTCTCCTCCTTTTTTATGTCATTTATTGGTAGATAGAAACATGTCATTCTGTCTTGTGGAATGTTCTACATTCTGGATTTGGCAGGTTGCCTCTTCAAGTTGTCATTTTTGTTTCTCTTTCTCCTGTATTTTCAGTAAATTGGTCGTTAGATATAGAGGCCTGATTTTATTCAGATATCATTTTTAGGCAAAAGAAAGTCTTCATTTCAGTGTCATTTACTTCCTATTGTATCACATCAGGAGACACATGAAGTTTACTTGTCCAATTTTGTGAATCTAACATTGATCAGTGAGTTCATGTGGTGTCAATTTGATTCTTCCATTATAATTTTTTCCCATCAAGCTTTTACCTAAAAATTTTAGCATCTATTGATGATACTGTCTTAGAACAAAGAGCATACAACACATATGACAGGAATGTCCCTTTTGCAAATGTCAGAAGATGCTTAGCTGGCACAGCAGGTCAGTGGTCAGCAGGTCAGTGGTCACAAGGTGAGCACAGCAGGTCGGTAATCAACCTTTAGTTACCAGGAAGAGATGCTTATCCTTAAAGAAATGCGGATATGGGGGGAAGTTCTATCCCTATCTCTAAGGGCATCATTCTTGTCTTTGGGACATGGTAAATATTTAAAGCAGATATACAACACATGCTCAACAGGCCCCATCAGGCCCCTTTGGAAAAACAAGGTCAGGCCAAATTAGTTTTAATGCAAATGGCTTCCTCATATCCTCCAATATATCCCATTGCTTTTCATTTATTTATCACTGACTATAAGCTCCTGACCTCCCTGTTCTTAGAGCATTTACTTTAGAAAATTTGCTATTGTAAATTCTTTTCTCTTCTCCTTTAGATGTAACTCTTTTTCCCAGCCTCTTGCAAGTTTTCCAACTCAGGAATGTCTTTCTCAAAGACCTGGGAGTCATCCCTTTGAAATGTAATCAAGAAAGATAGAGCCCCTATCTCCTAATCTCAGTGGGAGGGCATGAGCCTAACTTCAGTGAGAGTCAATTAGCGAATATAGGTGGACTAATCATATTGACCAGCCTCCCCTTAACGTCCTCTGGTACTTAACCACTAGCTCACTTCAGCACTTAAAAAGTCCTCTGCCTTTTGCTTCAGGGGAGTTGAGTTTAATCTCTCTTACCTATTGCCATAGTCTTGACACAATTTCAATAGTACTGTGTAAAATCTGCCTTGCCTGTTTAACTTGTTCAGTGCAATTTTTCTTTGACAAGAGAGATCATTATTTGGTTAATTTTTAATACTCCATGATTATTCCTTAGCTCATTTGTTTCCTGTGACTTTTGGAGAGGTTTTAATCACTTTGCCAGAGCAGAAAAATTGCATTTTTCTTAAAAGGTCATCAGTTCACATGAGCATTCCACTTCTCTTATCATTTCTACCTTTTTACCTTGTTCTAATAGAGTTGATTAATCCAATTCCTGACCTTCATCAACTAACTTGATGTGCCCTATATAAATTATCATAGCAAACCACATGTTTAATTTGTTCTGTTGTTTGAAATTTTAATAGTTTCCGTTTTCTTTGGTTGTTGTTGTTGACTCTTGCTCCAAATGTCCTGGGATTGGCTGCAAAGTACACATAGCCAGTCAATTCCTTCAACATCATTAGGCAAGCACTATATGTCTAGAGAGAAAAAGGAACTCCAACCTCCCCAGTTAGATTTGACTATTTTAGGGGTAGAAGGGCATGACCTGGTGGCAAGCTGGCCTGTTCTTCATGCTCCGCTGGCTTCCAGAGCAAGGATAGTGTAGGGACCTGAAATTGGCCACCCCAAGATATGTCTCTTTGGCATCAGGATTATTTGAGGCTGATTGCTTTTGATAAACTGGGACAGGGAAGCAGGCTCTGAGGAATGGAACTTGCCCTTTGTTAGGACACATTTACATTTGTAAGGTAAATCTCTATCTGTAAAAGTTGCCTCCCTCTCTGTACCAGGAAGAAGAAAGGAGATGACCTTCTCTCTAGAAACTCTTAATCAATACCAAAGGCAAGGACTTAAATCTGCATTTTATTGTGCTTCTCTGGTAACCTCCTGTAACTGACTTCCCTCCCCCTCCCAACGGTGGCATCTCCTTAAAGATTAAGCATCTTTCTTTAGGCTGGGAACCCATTGTGGCACTCATCTGTGACCTCCCAGCCCGAGGCAACACACCTGCCACCCTGGGGTGTTCACTGGGACAGCAGACCTATCTGTCGTTTCCATCGAGCGCTGTGCTGACAGAGCAGCCTCGTGACTATTGTAAAAGGGACATTTAAATCATATGTGAAACACCCTGTTTGGGGGTATATAACCACTCTGTGCACCCCACTTCTTCGGTGCCCTTTCTTCCTTTGGGAAGAAAGGCCCCGGGCCATGGTTCCTCATAAAGCTTTGTTTAATTTTCTCTTGCTATTCTGTCTCATGTGAATTTAATTCGTTCTCTGGCCAGACGAACCCACATTTGGGAAGAGGAAATGTCTTCCTCCCCTACAATAGTTTTCTTCTTCCCTTGTGATTCCTCCATGTGTTTTCCAATACAATAGATTTACCTTCTACTCAGTGCTGTCCATTTATAATCTTCATACCTGCCCCAGGTCCCTTTATTTTCCGAAACATTTCCCTAACCTTTACAATAAAAAAGCAGGGAGGGAGAGCAGCTCTAAGATTTTATTCTTCCTCAGTTCAGAAGCCATTTCTTCAAGATGAGACTTTAACATACCCCAAGAGAAAAACAAAGCAATCCCAAGCTTCCCAGTGTAAGAGAGGAGAAATAATTTTCCCCCTACCCTTCTAGGTTCTTGGCTGAGACTTGTCTGTAATAAAAGACAGATTAACAGGAGGAAAACCATCAGAAGTTTAATAACATGTGTATCTCCTGTATACGTGGGAGATACCCAGGAAAACTGAGTAACTCCCAGAAATGAGCCAAGCCAGCACCTCAAATACCATCTCCAGGTAAAAACACAAGAAGATATAGGGGGAGGGGAGGCCAGTTATGGAAAGTTTTCAGACAAAGCACAGTAATCAAGTACAAACCTTGTTATGCAGATTTAAGTCCTTACCTTCCCCATTGATAAGAGTTTGTAGAGATTAGAGTCATCTTTCTCTTCCTGGCACAGAGAGGGAGACACCCTTACAAATGGAGATTTCTCTTGTAAATGTAAATGTGTCTTACAAAAGGGGAACTTCTATTACTCACTTTCAGAGCTTTTCCTTTCTGTGCTGCTTCTTAAAAATAATCAGCTCAAAATAATCCTTATGTCAAAGAGGCATCTTTTGGGGTTGCATGTTCTGCTCCCCTTCACCAGTTTCCATGAAGTCAAGCACATTGCCAACCACACCCCTCCTTCTTGTATTTGTTGGTTCTGACTTAATAGGCCATCTTCCTCTTTACACAAAACTTATGTCTGAAATAAGGAAATCGGCTATTTGATGCTTCCGTGTAAACTTGGTAACTCAGTCTTATCTAAGAAATAAATGCAGTCTCACCTCAAGATCTTAGAACACTGTACCTGGCTGTTGTTCAGGCACATTTCCTTCTACCTTTTAAAAAGAGATTTCAAAGGAAAAGGTTTTAATGTACTTTTCCCGATGCTACAGGCCTAAAATAATATTTCAATTTTCTGCTTTTGAGGCACCTGATCCTAAGAAGAAATTTATGTCTGAAATCCAGTCCTATAAATGCCATTTATTTGTTCTTAAAACTAATGAATTAGTGCCATTAGCTGCAGAATCAAATTCTCCTGTGGATGGAAAGGTGGAAAAAGCAAAAAATGATATCCATATTAAAATAAAATTGCTCACAGTTAAAGTAATAAACTCGGTGTTTGTTTCCCCGAGGTTTTCCTCCTCACTTACTAGTCTTTTCAGGGGAAAGAGAATCAGTAAGAGTTAAAACATAACTCAACTCTAGGCTTTTCTTCTTGGTACTTGAAATCTCAACACTTATCAACCTAGAAAGTTAAACTATCAGTTTAGTATTATCTAAGCTGGTGTAATGATAAGATATATCTGAGATATATTTTTGAAACTTGGGGGTTTCAAATCCCTTTGGAGGATCCTAGATCAACAGTTTTTAAAGTGTAGTTTCAGTACCAGCAGCATTAGTAATACTTAGGAACAAGTTAAAAACGCAAATTCCTGGGCCTCTGTGTTTTAATAAACCCTCCAGGTGATTACTGTGCACACTGGCTCAAATTTGGCAACTGTTGCCTCACCCACACAGCTTTGGCTATCGGCATAAAAGGAATCCAGAAACTGCTTCTTGGGACTCTCTTGACCAGCTCGTTTGTCTAGACTTATCCCCAAGGCCTAACCAGTCATACATAGGGGAAGAGCAGGCAAATCTTACTGACACAACTTCCTAACCAAATAAATCTCTTTTAACAACCTAAACATCTCCAGTCCAGAGCTCCGCTTTCTCCGTCAGTCACACAAAGCTCTCTGCTTCCTCCTTCAGTTCTGGACACCCCTTTCTGAAATCTAAACGTAATACTGAAGAATCTTGGCAACAAAATCATCTCTTTAACTGCAGAATTTCGGATGGTTTGTATACTGGCGGAAGGAAACAATGGACACTCCATAAGTTCAAGATTTAATCAGCCAAGAAAGAGAAATTCGACAGAAGTGAGGTATTACGTAGGGCAGGGTTAAATGGAAAACATCGTGGATTGAATTTCCCTGGCCCCTGGGTTTCCTAATAAGATACACATCTGCCAGTGACGCCTTGCATACTGATATGTTCCTTTTAAGTAAAACAGTTGAACAATTGCTAGACTACTGCTCTTCTGTACTGGAGATTTATGTCACAGTACCAGAAAAACTTACCCTAATAGTCAACATATTTCTGTTTAAATGAAGGCAAACAGATCCTCCTTGTTTCTTGAATGAAACCTTCACGAAGGGGAAGCAACAAAGTTGGTCTTTGACCAGGTGTCCCTGCACCATAATTCTGCTGTCAGATTTTCAGGGTCTAAGAGTGCTCCCCTGAGAAATCATTTGTCCATTTTTTAAAATATGACATTTTCTTGTTTTTGGCATTTCCTCTTTGCAAAAGCTCCCCATATATTAAAGATCTAATTCTTTGATTACTATGTACGTTGGATATATTGTTGTAACTCACTTATCTTTTATATGTATTTTTATATATAAAGCATTTTGTTCATTATCTAGACAAATTTATTAATCTTTCCCTCTATGTTTCTACATCTATCCTAATTTTTAGAAACATACTGCTAATCCAAGGAGCAGATAAATATTCGTTTGCATTAAGTTCTAGTTTTTCTTTCAGGTTTTCGTTTTTCCCCTTTAAATTTTTTCAGGTGTATGTTGAAACGTACTTTGTTGTAATGTATGAGCTGCTTTCCTAAATATTTTTTTCCTCAAATGTATGCTTACTTTCTTGAATACCGTTTTTAAATAATCTATTCCTTCCAACTCATTTGAGAATCCATCTTTAAGATGGTCTAAATCCTTATTAATTCAGGCTTATATCTAGAATTTTTATTCTGCTGTATTCAAGTACTTATTTTTGAAATATGGTAGACTAAGTAACCCTTCATTCTAATTTTGCCAAATATACTTTAGTATCTCATCTCTTTTTTCTTCCAAAGGAAATCCAGTCTCTTATTGAGACATTGATTTCCTTCTCTCCAACTCATAATAGGAATTTAATTTTAATTAATTTGAGAATAATTGAAATCATACAAATGCAAAATTTATCTTTTAAAAACAGAGTTTATCTCTTCCTTTTGTTTGTATATTGTTGCATGACCCTCAATATAGAGTTTTATACCTTTGTTAATGCAGGTCCTCATATTATAGTTAAAGCATATTGAGAATTGTGTCATGTATAAATCAGTGAGTGTGTCTTAGTCCATTTAGGCTGCTGTGACAAAATACCACAGACTGGGTGGCTTATAAACAACATAAATTTATTTCTCACAGTTACAGAGACTTGGAAGTCTGAGATCGGGGCGCCACCATGGTCGGGTGAGGGCCGTCTTCTGGATTGCACACTTCTCGTTATGTCCTCATGTGGTGGAAGGGACAAGGGACCTCCTTCGGACCTCTTTTATAAGGGCATTAATCTCATTCAGAGCCCTCATGAACTAAACCTCTCCCAAAGGCCCCACTTACTAACAGCATCACATTGGGCATTAGGATTTCAACATATGAATTTTGGAGGGGCAAACACATTCAGACCATAGCACTATATGAATGGAAAAAATTCCCATTAACTTAATTAAAGTTTATCAAATGCCAATCACAGTACAATATATGAATATATTTTCATTAAAAAAATCAGCATTACAGATAAAGTCTTCCTTGAACATCACTACCAAGCCTCTTCCCTTTCTTAGACTGATATATATATCAGCCAGACCTCTCCCAGGGACTTGTAGCTTTATTTGTCTTTACCATAAATCATATGGTGTTTTTAAATGTAATTTGTATGTATCATTTTGCTCTTGCCTTTTTATTACTCAACAAGTTACTTTGGTTACATTCGCAAATCAATACACATATATCAGTCACAAATTTATTAATTACTGCAGAATATACTGTGAGTTTTCTCAATACCCTCTTGATGGACATTTAGCTTTCCTCCTACTTGTCATTACTACAAATATCAATGCAAATAAATGAATAAAACACTTTTGTGCAAGCTTCCTAGGAGACATGTGTAAATGTCTCTAGTGTAAATTTCCAGAAGTGGAACAGCCAAATCATAAAATCTGTGCTTTTTTATTTTAATGTATTCTATTAATTGCTCCCCCAAGTGGTCTTAGAAATTTACTCTCAAATCAGCAAAGTATGAAATTGTTTCTTCTTCACGTATCAGTTTCTCCTCAATATTATTAAACTTTTAAAAATGGTTATTTCTCCATTTTTTTCACAGTGGAAGCCAACATTTTGTTACTGAGAGTGGACATAAGAAAGTAATGTTATGCCGGTTCACAGTTTCAGCTGATTCATTTTTCAATGTGTCTATTCAGAGAATATTATCACTTAGAAGGCATTTCACATTATCAGCTACAATGCACACTTCGTTCTGTACGTAAGTAACCCAACATCAAATGCGTGCCTGCTTGATGCAGGAGTGGATAATAGGTTCTCAGTTAATGTTCATCAAATATGAAGAGTTTCTTTCAGTCACTTGCTCAGTTTGAGTTAGCATCAAACAAAGACAAAAATCTAAGACTTGTGCTACTCAGAGCAATTTTGTTTCCAGCCACATGAAACTGGTGTTTGACCTAAGAAAACTGTGCACAACCAAAAATTATGGTGTTCTGTGTGATGCAGTGGCAATCTTATACCATTCCTTTTGTAAGGTGAGTAACTCTTGAAAGCCAGAAATGGGTAAGACTATGAAGACTTAACAAATAGTTCATTCTTATTCATCCTTTCATTTTATTTTACATTTTTTTGGTGAGGAAGATTGGCCCTGCACTAACGTCTGTGCCAATCTTCCTCTGTTTTGTATGTGGGACACCACCCCAGCATGGCTTAACAAGTGGTGTGTAGGTCCACACCTGGGATCCGAACCTGCAAACACTGGGCCGCCAAAGCAGAGTGAGCAAGCTTAACCACTACTCCACAAGGCCAGCCCCTCTTCTTCATTCTGTAGGCATGGGGACCAAGGAAAGTGTTCTTGCTTAGTTATTTAGGCAACAATTGTTAAGCTTTTAATTGTTAAATTGCTATGCTTAATTTATTGTCTAATGATGTTTCTTTGTCTTGTTTCATTGTTTATATTTAGTGATTTTTTACTTCTATAAGTAGTACACATTCATTGTTAGTAACATGGAAATATTCAAAATTATATTTTTTAAATTGTCCTATAATGTTACCATTTAGAGAACATCACTATTAACATTTTTATTCATTATTTTTCTGTACATCTGTATCCATAATATATCCACACATGTTCACATATTCTTCAGAATTATGTTTTATACTCAATGTGGTTTTTAATTCTGCCTTCATACACACTCATATGGATAAACAAATGTGTACACTTGTACATATATATGCATATATATTTACATATCTATGCATTGCATACATAGACTTTAATGCATATTTACCTATAAACATGTACATATGTATTACTTTTATATACATATGTACCTGTCCATATACACATAAAAACATTTTCCTGCATCATTATGTGATCTTAAATGGAAGATGATAAGGTAGAGTTGTTAAGAGCAAAGAATATAAAAGCTTCAGTTTGACTCCTGGCTCTGTCACTTACTGGTTTTGTAACTTTATCAAACTTAGCCTCCATGATGCTGCATTTCATGCTATCTTATTATCATTATAGAATGGTAGAAAGTCTTACTTAATCAGGTGTTGATCATTATTAAATGGGTTAGGTATAAAGTTTCGGTTTTTTTAAAGATTGGCACCTGAGCTAACATCTGTTGCCAATCTTTTTTTTTTTTCTTTCTCGCCAAAGCCACCCATTACATAGTTCTGGTTGTGCTATGTGGGACACTGCCTCAGCATGGCTTGATGAGTGGTGCCATGGCCATGCCCAGGATCCAAACCAGCAAAACCCTGGGCCGCTGAAGCAGAGCATGCAAACTTAACCACTCGGCCATGGGGCCAGACCCCAGGTATAAAGTTTTTTTCCATTTTCTTCTTGATTCAATGTGCGTATTCTTCCAAGAAGTGTGCGTTCTGCTAAGGTATCACTGCTTTGCAAAAAACAAAAAAGTTGCATTTTTTTTCTAAGTTATTTTTGGATTGATGCATGGGGAAGTTTCCTTCATCTTTGTTTTCAAATATTTAATTGGCCATATCTCATTGTATCTCTTTTTTTAATAGAGATATTACTGACATATAACATATTAGTTTCAGATGCACAACATAATGATTTCATATTTGTATGTATTGTGAAACGATCACCACAATGTCTAGTTAACATCCCTCACCACACATAGTAAAAAAATTTTTTCTTGTGATGAAGACTTTTAAGATTTACTCCTGGCAGCTTTCAAATATGCAATACAGTATTATCACATATAGTCACCATGCTGTTCATTACATCCCCATGACTTAATTATTTTATAACTGGAGGTTTGTACTTTTCAACCACTTTCACCCACCCCTCACCACCACCTCTGGCAACCACCAATCTGTTCTCTCTATCTATGAGTTTTGTTTTTTTGGATTCCACGTGTAAATAAGATCATATAACATTTGTCTTTCTCTATTTGACTTACTTCACTTAGCATAATGCCCTCAAGGTCCATTCACATTGTCACGAATGGCAGGATTTCAGATTTTCAGATTTCCTTCTTTTTCATGGCTTAATAATATATATATATATATATATACACACCTCATTTTCTTTATCCATTCCTCTATTGGTGGACACTTCAAAATCTTGGCTATTACAAATAATGCTTCAACAGCATTCTGCGGAATGCTGCAAACATCTTTTTGAGTTAGTGTTTTCATTTTTTTCAGATAAATACCTGGAAGTGGAATTACTGGGTCATATGCTAGTTCTATTTTTAATTTTCTGAGAAACCTCCATACTGTTTTCCCAAGTGGCTGCACCAGTTTACATTCCCACCAACAGTGTACAAGCGTTCCTTTTTCTCCACATCCTCGCCAACACTTGTTGTTTCTCATCGTTTTGATAATAGCCATTCCAACAGGTGTGAGATGATATCTCATTGTGATTTTGATTTGCATTTCCCTGATGATTAGTGATGATGAGCACCTTATCATGTACCTGTTGGCCATTTGTATATCTTCTGACTGTACTTCTGTAATGAAATTTTCCTTGACTGTGTGATCTACAAAATCAGAGTTTTGTGTCTTCTCAGGGAGATATTCTTCTCCTGATATCTATATATTCACCTCTGCTTCAATTTTTCCAGTATTTTTTTCCTTCAAGGGCACTAGGGATTTGTAGAGTGAATATTCACTGTCTTTTATGCAAAAATACCCGATTCAACTCATCCCTCCATGTTTTCATTTTTCTGCTTTTCTTCTGTCTGCTACATTCATGAATTTGTTCCCTGCTGTGAAGATGCTGCTATTTACATCTTCTAGTGAATTTTGTTTTTACTATTGTGGTTTTTTCCTCTGTATTGTATTATTTTCTTTCACTATTCCCTTTTCAACTCTATATTCACTTAATTCTGTTCCATTTTTATCTACAATTAATAATTGAGTGGTTTTAATTTGAAAGTAGCATAACTATATGTGCATTTTAAACTTATAATACAGGGGGCCAACCTGGTGGCACAGCGGTTAAGTGTGCACGTTCCGCTTCTCAGTGGCCCAGGGCTCACCGGTTCAGATCCTGGGTGCAGATGTGGCACTGCTTGGCACACCATGCTGTGGTAGGCGTCCCACATAGAAAGTAGAGGAAGATAGGCACAGATGTTAGCTCAGGGCCAGGCTTCCTCAGCAAAAAGGGGAAGACTGACAGTAGTTAGCTCAGGGCTAATTTTCCTCAAAAAAATAAATAAATAAATAAACTGACAATGCAGCAGGAAAAAATAGGATAATTTTTAAGTAATTATAGAAAATGTCCAGCTACAGTGAAATATGGTATAAAAATGTAAGTTATTGCCTATGAACAATGATGAATATGAGGAATTATTTTATATTTGTGATCAATGAAAATTGGGCATTTTCTTGATCAGTAAATAAGATCTACCTTAACGGGACATCTGAAATACAATAAGAAGATTAAAATTATTATGAACTTAATTCCATAAAATTTTTTAACACTTTCTGTTAAAAATATATATAATTTGCCTGTTTTCATTTGGAAACTGTTACGTGATTGGGATTCCTTATAGAACCCAAAGCAGGTGCTGATCATGAAATCAGAGGCTTCTAAGAGTCTAATATGTGTAGATCAATGCTGATGAGAGTTAGCCATCCCTAATAGTTTCATGACGGGAGATATAATTGATGTTTACACTTCAAACGTAACTCATGAAACCCAAAAGATTTAAGATGTTGATAAAGCCATCTGGCAACTTTATGTACTTCCTGGTAAAGAGAATATTTTGTCCTTTTATTGTAAATATAATAATTTTAACATTTATATTAGGGAGAATGTAAAAGAACAGAAGGCACCGTTCACACTTCAGATTTAGAAAGTAACCTAAACTAAAAGTAGAACTATGTCTAACAAAATCTAGTCTACAGAGACCACAACTGGCTGACAGTGACAAGAAAGCAGACACTTGGATGGGAAGAAGTTGATTGGGAATAAAGCTAAAATACATGGTGCACGTTGTGAACAAATATATTTGATGAATAGGCTTCAGGTTGCAAAACCGAAAAAAGACCCAGAATGAAAATATCAACACTAATCACAGTTTGTGCTTGGCCCCTTCTATATGGAGATTAATGAAGTCATATGGATCAGAACTAAGGAATCACTTTTGGAAAATGTTTAAGAGAAGAGATCAAGATTATTCTTAATGAATATTTGAAAGTGTTCAAAATGAAAAAGATATTTTATGTCACCCTTGGATATGATCTGTTAGACTAGTAGTTATATTTTTGGATACAAGCTTCAATGGCATACAACAAAAAATACCAAACATTATAATGAAGGTAAAATAACTTTTAACAATAGGGATAAAGAAAAGCAGTAAAAAAAACTATTAGGTAATCACATAAAAGAAACAAAATGCAAGACTAAGCAGTAAAAATATACTGATATTTTCCTTTAATAAATATCCAAGTGAAACAAAGACAATTTCTTGGCTTTCAACATAATAATAATTTAGATTAATCTACATTATCTTTGAAGATGCTAAATAAAATAACAGAAAGACAGGTACAGATAACCATTTTTCTTGATATGGACAGTCCATTTCCCCACCTGGAAGTGAAAAGGTCTTGCTAATTTCCTTCTAGGTTTATAATTCTGTAATTTATATATCTAAATCTAAATCTAAATCCATACCTACATAAAAATCACACAGATGTAAAATAGTTTGCCTATAAGCAAAATGTAAACAAAGAAATAAAAAAGGCCTCGGCCTGATCTGAAGGCTTTAAGCAAAGGAGAAGGAAAGGTCACATTTTCTTTGACCTTTAATTACTTTCTAGTAATTCTAGTCTAGAATTCTAGTCTGAAGAAGAAAGTTCCACGGGGGAGTATTTATAATTACCATCCTGGTCTCTATAGTACCAGAGAGAACGGCATAAGAGACACCAAAGAATTGTCCAATCATCAGTTAGAGCAGCAGTTCCAACAATCCCACTGGAGATGTGGAAAGCACTGTTATTTATTCCCTCAGCATAAGGGACTGAAAGGAAAGTGAGAGCGCGTAATAATGATGCTTTGTAACAAATAAATACCTGTTACTCCCTGATTATTCAGTATAATCCGGAGAGAAAAAGAAGAATTTCCATGGGAGTTATTTTTTTCCTTTTCTTTTTTTGGCCTTAATACAATCAACTCGAGGACATGTGGCTAGTAGAGTGATCTCATGAAGGTCTGTGACAACATTTTGGTATCTTATACAATACACAATATCTAGCCTCATAGAGTTGCTATGGTGATTAAATTAGCAGAATACCTAGAACAGCGTCTGGCAAAGAGTAAGCACTGCTATCAGTTTGTTTATTGAATCACTATTTTAAGTTAGTCAGCAATATATACGTTTGTAACAAAATCTGCCAGTTGTTACTTTATTAAAGTCAAATCAACTTTTTGGATTCATACAGACTGGCATATTCAAAACTACACCAATAGGGGCTGGCCCTGTGGCCGAGGGGTTAAGTTCACGTGCTCTACTTTGGTGGCCCAGGGTTTCGCTGATTTGGATCATGTGTGTGGACCTAGCACCGCTCATCAAGCCATGCTGAGGTGATGTCCTACATAGCAGAGCCAGAAGGACGTACAACTGTGTACTGGGGGGTTTTGGGGAGAAAAAGAAGAAGGAAAAGAAAAAAGATTGGCAACAGATGTTAGCTCAGGTGCCAATCTTGTAAAAATTTAAAAAAACACTACACCAATGGTATGAGCTATAATTTTAAGAGAAAAGCACTTGGTTTTTTCCCCCAAGCAAATTTATTTATTTATTTATTTATTTATTTTAATGTATTTAACACACACAGAACATTGCTGTTTTAATTGATACCAATGATATCAACTTTCCACTTTGAATATTTTTAAAAATAGAAATAGAAATTTTAATATCAATAAATGATGGTGCAGATTGTATATAGACATGTCAAATGTAAAAACATTACACAAAGAGTTATCATTTGGAACATATACATATGAAATAAATAAAAGAATGCATTTTTTCTACTTTGAACAATTGTTTCAGTTTTGTACGTCACAAAATTAGCTTCAACAAGTTTGATAAAGAATTCAACCAAAACCAGGCTCCCCTCACTTAGTCTTCAGCTCTTACACGTGAATATTTTATTCAAATAACCAAAATCAAATTTAAACTGAGTTCCACAAATATTTGCACAGAAATTAGAGCGCTGCCTTCTGAAAATGTATTTGAATTCTGTTAAAAATTTCACCTGTTAAAGTGAAATAACTGAAGATTAAACTGACCGATAGATCACCAATCCTCTCCTTGCTGAATCCAATGATATCACTTGAAAAAGTTAATACATTTGATCCCAAAGGGTTTAATATAACCTCCAACAAAACTGACTTAGCAATGAGTGATTACACATTAGAGTAACATCATCCTGACAGTTCTTTTTTTCTTTAGAGGCACACCTGTTAAAATTAAATTGTAAAATGCTATTTGAAAACTATCTATCTTTAAAAATGTGCACTTGCGTAACAGATAAGTGTAAGAAACAAGATGGTCCATTTTTTCTTTCTGAGGAGGATTTTCCCTGAGCTAACATCCGCTGCCAATCTTCCTCTTTTTGTCTGTGAGCCACCACCACAGCACAGCCATTTACAGACAAGTAGCATAGGTCCACACCCAGGAAGAAAACCTAGACCACCAAAGCAGAGCACACTGATCTTAACCACTAGAACACTGGGGCTTGCCCCAGGATGGTCCATTTTACTGCAAGCCAGAAAATCTTAGAAACATTTTCAAAATCCTAGACCACTGTTAGAAGGAATGAAAATTACTTTGTATTCCATCATTGATGCTTAAGAACTGAAAACATACCAGTTTTTGAATTGCTATGATTTATCAAGCATATTACATGAAAAAGTAAATGTTATAGTAATCAATTTGAGGTTTTTATTGATAAGTTATCCACCCTGAGGCTAATTTAAATTTTTACCCAAAGGGGCCAAAGCTCCCTTCCGACAAATTAAAAAGGAATCTGTTTGTTCCAGATTTCGTTTCTAAATTACAAGTTATTTTAGCAGCCAGTAACTTTTGGCCATGAGGCTTAAAAAAATCATTTCTTAAAAGTTAATGGCAGTGAAAGAGTTAATAAAGAAAGAACAAAATTTTTATCATGTGGACTAAAATTTAAGAGGAATCACTCATCTTTCCTTGAGTCAAAGAAATCATAAAATAAAATGTTTGATTCCAAGGAAAGCTTTCCCAAAGAATGTGCACAAAAGTTAGAGGGTTGGTCCCAGGTCCTCATGAAGAATAGGAATGAACTGAATTTACTTCCATCCCACTTCACTCCTCACAAAATAAATTGTTTATCTTGATAAGCACTTATTTTGGTAAAGTAAAATTTGTTATTTGGAATGACTTCACTGTAATGTTGAAGTATGGTGCACTTACTATAACTCTACTATTTTCTAAAAATCTACTATTTTCTTTTAGAAAAGAAAATAAGTAACTGGGTTAGAGAAAATTTTAAAATAAAACAAAGGAAAGAAGGAACCATGAAGAAGGACTTGTCATTACAGATATCAGGGCGTCATATAAAATCATTGCATTCCAATCAGTCTGGCATTGCTTTATAGAGAGGCAAATATTCAACAGTATCCAGGCAGCTAAGTCTATCCCTTTTTTTTCCTTTGTTGCTGAGGAAGATTGGCCCTCAGCTAACATCCGTTGCCAATCTTCCTCTTTTTGCTGAGGAAGATTAGCCCTGAGGTAACTTCTGTGCCAATGTTCCTCTATTTTTTGTATGTGAGATGCCATCACAGCATAACCTGATGAGCGGTGCATAGATCCACAGCCAGGATGTGAACCCGCGAACCCCAGGCCACTGAAGCAGAGTGCACGAAACCAACCAATATGCCACTGGCCCAGCCCCTGAGTCTATCCTTTTTAATCAAGAAAAAAAATATTTTCCGTAAGTGCCATAGAAAACATCTCCATGTATGCTATATGACCAGACCCAGGATACATAGCCACCACTACAGTAATTTGTTGCACAACAAAGATTACTATTACTGGTTTGGATAATCTTCCACTGGATTTGGAGCAGTCCTTTTTTATCCTTGAGCTGGAATACCTTTCCTGCTTTAACAAATTGGGTATCTCTTAACATGAATGATAATAGATACTAGACATTCATTAGTTCAAGTTTCTCACAATATAGTCAAAGACAAATAGCACAGGAGAACAAGATAGAGAATAGCAAAATCTGTACTAATATTATTTAATAACAAGATATATAGCAAAACTGGTAGTTCAATTCAGTGGGGAAAAAAGATGGATATTAACAAATAGTGGAGACATAATCTGCAATACACTGGGAAAAAAATGAAAGTGAGCCTCTTTCTTACAACATAAATCCACTCCAGATGAGTTACATGTTTAAATGTAAAAATAAAACAATAAAAATCTTTAAGGAAATTTTGAAAACTTCATATAAAAAACAAAGTCAGGGCCAGCCCGGCGGCTCAGTGGTTAAGCTCGCACATTCCACTTTGGCGGCCCAGAGTTCACCGGTTCAGATCCCAGGTGTGGACATGGCACCACTTGGCGAGACATGCTGTGGTAGGCATCCCACATATAAAGTAGAGGAAGATGGGCACGGATGTTAGCTCAGGGCCAGTCTTCCTCAGAAAAAAGAGGAGGATTAGTGGCAGGTGTTAGCTCAGGGCTAATTTTCCTCAAAAAAAAAAAAAGCAAAGGCAGAGAAGGCTTTAACCATGACTGAAACCCAAGAAGCTATAAAAGATAAAAGTTTTTTTTTTCAGTTTAAGTACAACAAAATATATCATAAACCAAGTCAATCCATGAGTAGTAGACTTCCAAAGAAAAAGTAATGCAATTGGTTAATTTCTATACAATAGCAAATACTCTTAGAAATCAACAAGAAAAAGACATGCAATACAATAGAAAAAAATTTAAATACACATTTCACAGAGATGCAAATCCAAAGAGCTGACATACATATGGAAAGAGGCTCACATTCACCAGCAGTCAGGGAAATGCCAATTAGAGTAATGATGAAATACCATTCTACCTACTAGAATGGCTAAAATTAAAAAGAGCTATAGTCTCCTTGTTGATGGTAACTGAGGAAATAGGTGTTCTCATATTGGTGGTGAAATTTTGATGCATTAAAGACTTTTTTGGTTTTTTGGTGAAGATTGGCCCTGAACTAGCATCTGTTGCCAATCTTCCTCTTTTTACTTGAAGAAGACTGTCCGTGAGCTAACATCTATGCCAATCTTCCTCTATTTTGTATGTGAGATGCAGCCACAGCACAGCTTGATGAGCATTGTGTAGGTCCACACCCGGGATCCAAACCTGTGAACCCTGAGCCACTGAAGCACAACATGAGAACTTAACCACTACACCCCTGGATCAGCCCCTAAAGGCTTTTTGAAAGCAACTTGGAAACATATATTAAAGTTAAAAATACACGTGCCCACTCCTGAAAATCCACCCCATAGAAATAAAACCACATAAAGACATATGCGTGAAAAAGTTTATTGCTGCTGTATTTGTTTCAGAAAAAAAAAACTGGAAAAAAACGTGAATCTCTGTCATTAGGAAAATGACAACATAAATTGTGGCACATCCATAACATTAGTTGTTATATTGGTACTTAAAATAATGAATTAGAACCCTACCAGTTGACTTGGATGTTTTTCATGAGGTATTATTGAGTGAGAAAAGCAAGATGTAGGCATGTGTGAACAGTGTAATGTCATTGTTATAAAATCAACAGTGACAAAAATAAATATTATCCATAGATATGCATATCTATTTATACAGGATATGTAAGGATGCTGACTATGTTATATCAATCATCTTAAAAGCGGGGTGGGAGGGGCTGGCCCCGTGGCCGAGTGGTTAAGTTCGCACACTCCGCTGCAGGCGGCCCGGTGTTTCGTTAGTTTGAATCCTGGGCGTGGACATGGCACTGCTCATCAAACCACGCTGAGGCAGCGTCCCACATGCCACAACTAGAAGGACCCACAACGAAGAATACACAACTATGTACCAGGGGGCTTTGGGGAGAAAAAGGAAAAAATAAAATCTTAAAAAAAAAAAAAAGCAGAGGGGAGGCATATACTGATTTGAGGGAAGGGAGAAGAGAAAAGCCAAGCAAAGGAAGACATGTAAAAAAGGATTGTACTAAAAATAAAGCTTCTATATCCATTTTAAGTATATATCTACAATGCTATATCTATCTATCTTTATATAATATATTTAATAAAAGTAAAAATACAAAAGTATGAAGATATTTGAATATCAATAACATAAGGAAATCAATTTTTATAAGCTTATTCTAGTTTGTTCTTAGGTATATAATAAGTTTCAAAATATCAATTTATATATTTCAATATTGTATTATGTAGCAGAGGAAGAACCATTCCTCTACCCTCTAGGTCCTTCTGGCTGGTCTAAGAATTAAATTGACATGAGACAGAATAAGAGAAAATCAAACAAAGTTTAATAACATGCATACATGGGAGAAATCCAAAAGCAAACTGGGTAACTCACTAAAATGGCCAAGGCCACCACCTTAAATACCATCTTCAGCTAAAGACAAAGGAGGATGTTGGGGGTAGTGGTTTGGGACTTCAGAGGGGAGGAAGGCAATTCACATGGAGATGGAAAAGCAAATGTTTGAACAAACATTCACTGGGCCACGTATAGACAATGTGACTGGAGAGAGAACTTTGATAAAAATAGGCCTAGCAAGGTTACTCCCAGTCTACCACACCTAGAATTAACTATGTTGATAGCTCCTTCCTGGGACAGGCCTTCTATCTTAAATTCTTTTAGGCAGTTAGGGGGAAAGTCAAAGTTTCTCTCTGAGTTTTTTGTTCTTAAAAACAATCATGCTGGGGCCAGCCTGGTGGCGCAGCGGTTCAGTGCACATGTTCTGCTTCAGTGGCCCGGGGTTTACCTGTTTCGATCCCAGGTGCGGACATGGCACTGCTTGGCAAGCCATGCTGTGGTAGGCGTCCCACATATAAAGTAGAGGAAGGTGGGCACAGATGTTAGCTCTGGGCCAGGCTTCCTCAGCAAAATAGAGGAGGACTGGCAGTAGTTAGCTCACGGCTAATCTTCCTCAAAAAAAAAAAAAAACATGCCAGAGAGACACATTTCAGGTGGCAAATTCTCATTCCCCACAATTTCACTTTTGGTGGTTTAAAACCACTCACTACCGAAAATGGACTAGTTATTCAGCTATTTAAGAGTATCTTTTGAATCTGGTTTAGGTTGGCACAGGTTTCCATTTTATAATGTTCTCTTTTGTCATTAATATCCTCAATATTCCTTATTGTGTTTCTTAGACTGTCTCTTAGTTTCATTCTAAAAATGCATCTTCCTTTCTGTGATGGTTTGACTTAGTCTAATGATTCTTTCCTCAGTTCTACCATCTTAATTTGCATCTTATCCTGTTGTCTTGCCACTTCTTCCTGTTACGTTGTATTTTTGTCTTGGGTCTTGTGTCAGAAAGCTGAATGTTTGATTACATTTTCTTGAACATTCCTTACAAAATATTTGTTCACACTTTGTTTCTGCTCTGTGGCAACGTTTCTAATTGGTGGGCTACATGTTAATAGTGATTCTCTTGATTTCGTATTTTAATAGAGTCTTTATACAGCTGCTGTGTTAGTTGGCTTTTTAAATACTATCTGATTAGCATTGTTATCTCAGAAATCAGTAATAATATGAGAATTCTACTTTTAGTTAGTTTCACTTGTTCTTTTTATTTGGATAGTAAAAAAACAATCTTGGAATTTTGATAGCCTTCATCTTAGTTACAGTCTTTCATTTACCAAGTTCAGACAAAGCAGTTTACATGCCTATTTTTTGCACTTTTTGGATTTTAATGTCTTAATTTAGTATTTTACATGTCACAGATGTCTATTTAACTGTCTTGTAATTTAGAGAATAATTAGTAATTAAATACTATTTCCAATAACAGTACTAAAGCTTGCAAAGCAGTAAAATAAAATGAGCAAAAATCTGATGAAATGTGTGTTTTAACAAATACACTTTTGTAAGGGAGGAAAAATAATTTTCCCTCTGCCCTTCTATGTTCTTGGCTGAGACTTCTCTGTAATAAAAGGTGATTAACAGGAGAAAACCAAACAGAAGTTTAATAATGCATATGCCTCCTGTATACGCGGGAGATGCCCAGTGAAGCTGAGTAACTCTCTGAAATGGCCCCTTAAATATCATCTCCAGCTAAAGATAGATGTTCGGAGTGGCAGTTATGAGAGGTGACCAGGAAAAGCACAGTAAACAAGGTTAAGGTTGTTACGCAGATTTAAATCCTTCCTTCTCTGCTGATTAAGAGTTTCTAGTGATTTAGAGTCATCCTTCTCCTGCTGGTACAGAGAGGGAGACACCCTTACAAATGGAGATTTCCCTTATAAGTGTAAATGTCTCTTACAAAAAGGTAACTTCTACTTGGTTTTCAGAGCTTCTCCTGTGTCCACAGTTCTTCAAAATAATCAGCCTAAAATCATCCTTATGCCAAAGAACCATATTTTGGGGTGGCAAATGCTGCTCCCCTTTACTTTAAAAGAGTAAAGAAAGTAACATCCATCAGCAGAAACCTCCTTGGCATTTCAGAACTGGATGCTCCAAACCAAGTGGAATTGATATAAATAGCCATTACTTTTGTCTCACATTGAGAGATTCTTTAACATCAATTTTGTAACCTGAACACTGACCTCACAACCCAGAGCTATAATTTCTAAATGACTTTTTCCCTAGCTTTTTGAGTGGGTTTTTGTCATTACCCATACAGCCTTATCTTATAGAATACAACAAATCAAAGAAGGGATTTGAAATATAATCACTTTTTAATACCTTTATGGTCCCTTTCACTTCTTACATTCTATGGATCTCTATTGTGAAACTTTAAGAGTATTCATTTGCTCTATATAGTACCTTTTCTATCATCTGGCTTGGAAGGATAATGTGATGTGATAATTGAGTTGATATTTTGGTTGAAATAATTAACATAAATCTCATACAGGAATAACCAAGAGAATGTGATTCAATACAATAATGCTAAGTATAATTGAATAAGTAATGGTATTAATCAACTGATTTGTCTCTTTTCAAACATTTATTGGATATTGATAATATGCCTGATGCTGTACTGAGTACTCAGGATAGAGATATCCTTCAAAAGGGAATTTATATCATTTAATGTTCCTTGATTGTTTAAATTAAGTATTAGTATTTTAAGGTCTATTAGAACCATTGTTGATTATTATCCAAAATAATTTAATGGAATTGTAATTTGTGGTATTTCTGTTATTTTCACAATATCCTAGCAAATTCATGTTAAAAAACAAAATTCAACGAAGTAAATTTTAAAGATCCTATTGGCTTTATTTAACAATTCATGAATTGGGCTACATCCCATCTAACAGAGAGAAAGGAGCTCCGAGGAGCTGTACAAAATGGAAGATTTTTATGAGCAGAAGGGAGCAGGAACAAGGAAGTTATACTAGCAAAAAAGTGGGTTGGTTGTGGCAAGGTCACTTTCCTTGAGGGGACAGCAGGGGTCCATTAGGCAGATGACCTCACTAGCGCTGATCAGGTAATTCCAGATTGACTGGTTTAAGATTCCATTTTGGGGACATCAAAAACTATAATTGAGGAGCCAGCCCATGGCTGAGTGGTTGAGTTCATGGGCTCTGCTTCGGCATCCCAGCATTTCACCAGTTTGGATCCTGGGGGTGGACACAGCACCACTCATCAAGCCATGCTGAGGTGGTGTCCCACTGAGCACAACTAGAAGGACCTATAACTAGAATATACAACTATGTACTGGGGGGCTTTGGGGAGAAGAAGAAGAAAAAAAGATTGGAAACAGATGTTACCTCAGGTGCCAATCTTTAAAAAAAAAAACTGGGGCAGGCCCGGTCACATGTTCCACTTTAGCGGCCTGGGGTTTGCCAGTTTGGATCTGGGGTGCAGACCCAAACACCACTTGTCAAGCCATGCTGTGGCAGGCATCCCACATATAAAAAAATGTAGAGGTAGATTGGCACAGATGTTAGCTCAGAGCCAGTCTTCCTCAGCAAAAAAAAAAAAAAAAAAAAAAGAGGAGGATTGGCAGCAGATGTTAGCTCAGGGCCAATCTTCCTCAAAAAAAACCCTATAATTAAATGAAGTCTTGGTTTGGTGACGTGGGGCTTAGCATAAGTGACTCCCTTTTGGGCCTGTTGTCTGGTTTTTAACAGCCAATATAAAATAAAAGATGATCAATCATCCTTTCTTTTTTTAATTTAGCCATTTAATATTTTTCACTTTCAGGCTGAATCATCAGATAAATTTAACTCAATCACAGGTAACTATAATCATTTTAATCTACATAAGTGAAATTTGTACTCTATATTGGGTATGGTCTGACAAAAATAATGTTGTATAGTGCACAATCTATATAATGCAATACTTTTATTTTGTAAAGAATAGTGTGGCTATTACTTTAAAGACTTTGATGAGTTAAGAAATTCACTTCTTCTTAGTTTGCTTTAATTAATTAAAGAAATCTCCCCCTCACTATATATAGGAATTAATGCTAGACAAAATGCAATTCAAAAAATGAATAACTCCTCACTTACAAAAACTAAGAGTATTTTGAGAGTTTGAAAGATGATTTAATAAGTATGATTCTGAGTGTCAGGCAAAGGAGGAAATGTTAGGCTCTGTTTTGTGCATTAGTCCACATATATTCTTTGTTTCTCTAGAAGAAATTTTATACGTCACTGGACCATATCCTGAACTAGTCGCATTTAATTTAAAAAAATAATCTTACTATAATGAGAACTATCCCTGCAATACTTATATGTCAAACTTGTAAATTTCCAAATATTGCTTTAAGAGCAGTATTGTATTCAGGGATAGCAGGTGGCTTGGACCCATGCAGTATTTTAGCATTGTGGTTAAAATTTCAATTTTCACAAACTGCTTTTCATGCAGGGAAGGCAATTGTACATATTAATTCTCATGGGACTCCCATCAATATTCACTATATGCATTCTTTTGAGGAATGGGTATTACCAATTTATTATGTGGCATGAATGCATAACCCTAACATACCAAAATAGTTTATATATTTCTATTTTTTTTGAAATCAACATTTTAAAATATTTTATTTTTTAATAATTATATATAAATGGCATTGTGGATAGGTTACTTTATTTACATAACCTGTTTCTGGTCACATTGTAAGTATATCCACAGATTTCTGAGGAAAATCAATGAGTTCATCATTCTTTAGGCTATGTAACTGTGGATAAAATTTATAATGTTATTGTCATTACTAATTCTGTGTGACATTTTGCAAACCACTTAGCTATGCATTTATTGTGTCTGCATGAAAAAAAAGTTGCATCACTAATTCAGGAATGTTAAAACTGATGGAAAAAATAACTCACAGAAAAGAATTTATAATCTTATAAAAAATGTACTTAAAAAGTGCTATATGATTTAAACATTATTGTTGAAGAAAATATTTGTTTTTAAACAATTTTTGTCTTTTAAATAGTTAATTCAATGAGACCAGAAAGAATATTGAAAAACTAAAAATCAATCATAAAAGCCTTCACTTTTAAGTTGTTTAAAATCCTATTAAGTGCATAATGATCCTCAGCAACTTTTTTTCTTGAGCCAGCAATATACAAGCCTTTCACCACTCTCGTTTCAACCATGTGGAGGAAAATAACATATATATTATGAAACACCTCACAGTCATAGAATTAAGGTAATTTCTCCTTAAAAATAGGGAAATGGAGTGAAGTCAGTGAAAATGGATTAGGGAACTCCAAAAGTCTATTCTGCAACAAAAACATCTAATAAACTGGCAAAAACTGTCAGAACCAACTTTATTGGAACTCTGGAAATTAATCATAGTTTTACAACAACCAGAGAGACCACTTAATCAAGAAAAGGCAACTGAATCTTGGTAAGAGACTTTTGTGGAATTTTTACTTACCCTGATGTGGGCTTGGCGAGCCGAGGAGTCAAAAGAAAGATTCCTTGGACTCTCATGGTCTGGTAGTATGCTCTTTTATTCAGAGAATAGCATGGGGTCAGGACCCCTGGGCAGTGAAGAGCTGCAATGTGTTGAGGGTAGGGCTACATTTATAAGGCATAGGTATGTGAGTTATTTCTTTACAAGACAAAGGAAAGATCACGTAAAAAAAAAAGTTGTTGAATGGTATCAGTGCAGGTGGGGCCTGGTTATTGGGTGGTCCTATAACTTTGGATACAAATCAGGTCGAATCAGATCAGGACGTCCTATACTTCCGGAGGGATGATACAGCTTGGTATGTTGGCCAGGACGCCTTGGGCTTCTCTCCCTGGGGCAAACTTGATCCACATCAACCCCATGCCTGGCTCCCCCAAACAGGGGTGGCCTTGAGGATAGAAACTAGCTTTCCAGATATGGGCTCCTTATGCCAGAGAGGGCAGAAAAGACCTTGTTCTTAAAGAATTGTTGTTTTTGTCTGTTTAGTGACTCCCTGAGGAATGGATTCAAAGGACTCCTTTTATTTCTCCTAACTCAGAACTCCCCCAGAGCAGAGGCATTTCCTGAGGGCTGTTTGTCAAAAATATTTCAAGAAAAAATGTATTAGCTACTGATGCCTAAGGCAAGGGATAATAGTTGGGGCAAACAATAGACAAACCAAAAAGTGTGGGAAGAAAGGTTGAAGAGTGAGATGCTTTTGGGAAAAAGGGCTTTGAAAAGCTACCATGTATTCTTGGGAATCTAGAAGATCACATGAATGCCCAGGACAAGGTGCTGCTGAAAAATATACCTGAAAGGCCCTAATCTCTCATGTCAGGCTCACGTTTAGGCTCTGTGCAAGTAGGAGAAGTATAGGCAAAGTTGTAAACTGCCCAAGTGATTGTAGAAGTGATTGCTCCAATGCAAATACATAATGCCCATCTACAAAGAATGGAAGTGATTCATATTTTGGCATTAAGGAATCTCTGTCAAATCACTAGCTGACCAATAAACCAATTGAACAGAGATGTCAGTGCTACACATGACAAAGAACACAGATATTAAAAAGTTAGTTCAGGGGTCGGCCCAGTGGCTTGGCAAGCCATGCTGTGGTAGGCGTCCCACATAGAAAGTAGAGGAAGATGGGCACAGATGTTAGCTTAGGGTCAGTCTTCCTCAGCAAAAAGAGGAGGATTGGCAGCAGATGTTAGCTCAGGGCTAATCTTCCTCAAAAAAAAAAAAGTTAGTTCAGGAAATTCATGAAGCAAACAAACAGAAACCACAATAAGCACACTGTGAAATGATTCCCCAATCAAGTTAATTAACCTAAAAATCACAATAGGCAGAAAAAAAACATAAGAGAAAAATTAGAAAAAAGAGAAAAAAGAAAAAGGGCAACAAATAGAAAACAGTAACAAATATGGTAGATGTTAATCCAATAATATCAATAATTACTTTGAATACCAACAATCTAAAAACATCAATTAAAAGACAGAGATTGTCAGCGTGGACCAAAAAACAAATCCAAACTCTATATTGTTTACAAGAAACCCACTTTATATAGGCACATATAGATTAAAAGTAAAGGGATAGAGAAAAATATACCCTGCTAACAGTAATAAAAAAAAAAAGTGGGAGTAACTATATTAATTTCAGACGTAGCAGAGTTCAGAGCAAGGAAAGTTAACAGGGATAAAGAAGGATATTACATAATGATAAATGGGCCAAATCTCTGAGAAAATATAACATCCTTAATGTATATGCACCTAACAACAGAGCAGCAAAATGTTTGAGGCAAAAGCTGATATAACTACAAAGAGAAATAGATGAACCCACTATTATAGTTGGAGACTTCTACAGCCCTCTCTCAAAAGTGGACAAATCCAGCAAGTGGAAAATCAGTAAGGACATAGCTGAACATAACATCATCAATCAACTGGATATAATTGACATCTATATACTGCTTCATCCAAGTGCAGAATTCACATTCTTCTCAAGCTCACATGGAGCATTTGCCAAGATAGACCACATTCTGGGCCATAAAATACATCTTAACAAATTTAAAATAATAGAAATCATACAATTTTTGTCTCAGACAATAATGGAGTTAAAATGGACTGAAAAATCCCCAAAACTTGGAGATTAAACAAAACACTTCTAAATAACACATGAGTATAAGAAGAAATCTCAAGAGAAATTTTTGAAAAAGGTTTTGAGCTAGATGAAATGAAAATACAACTTCTCAAAAATTGTACAGGTTTTGTGTGGACATGAGATACAGGTAAAACAATGACTTTGCAAACTGTGTTCAAATGTAATGGAAAATGACCCAGAACACCTGCCTACCTCTGCCAATTGAAAGTTTCTTTCTAGTTTATACAGGATTCATTATGTGCTATAAGTTTAAGTCTCTCAACTTTAAGATACACCACGTGAATGAAGAGCTGGCACTTGTTCCCTGCTCCTACAGTCTTAACTTCCTGTGACATACCTAAACTTAAACATTCATCTCACTGAAGAACTTTCACTTTCCCAAACAGACTTGCCTTGGAGCATTTACACTGACCTCCCATTTTTACTGAATTCATCTGGACCCTCCTTTTAAATTGTCCCTCTGGTTTACCACAATATCTTACCATCTTCCTTATAAGATTACTGCTCCTGGACACAAAAAAGCTAGCACCCCCAGCAACAGCACAGTGTACTCCAAAGAGGAGATGCCCAATTAATGTTAAGGGAATAAATAAGCCAATGAGCATCTTCTCTAATTTATTAATATTTAATTTCTCCTAAATTCTTAAGTAAGCTAAGCAAATCCAGGTATGCGTCATTTAATTTTACTGATCAACAGACTAAAAAAGATAAGGAAGACAGGAATTGACAATCTTTTACTTTATTTTGCTCCATTTCTTGATCTCAACAATTTTACTACTGAGTTACTTCACATTTCCAAAGTGACACCTATTCCAATGCCATGTTATCCTGTTCTGGATCAAAAATAAGAGAGAAGGTTTCCCAGTTTGATTCACAAGATATAAAAACTCCTACCTGTAAACCTGATGCACGGCAATAAATGTGTAAACAAAGTGATTCATAAACTTATACTCAGAAGCTATTTCAACCATCTATTAAAAGGAACAATATTTGAAAAATAATCAAAAGAGAGAGATAAATGCAGATCTCCCAATTACCACATAAATAGGAATATAAAGATGATCTACATCCATGGTGAAGGAAGTGGCCACCAGGGAGCTGGGATGTTCTAAGTCAGAGGGAGAGCAGGTGATATGGGCTGTCTGCTCCACTGCGAGGGAAGTGCAGCCCTGGAAGGAGGTTGTAGTGAAGAGCTGGTCAGCAGTCAGGTTCCAGAGTTAGAAGGAGGGCACACAGGGGAAGTCCCAGGGGAAAGGCATTGTAATGATGGGAAGAGCTGGAGCTGGACAAAATACCAGCTCCTTGGCAGAGTTAGCTCTCAGTGGGGTCCTAGGAAAACAAAACCCAAAGACAATCCCCAAATTTTTATTTATTCTCATATTTCCCTTCCCCTTCAATACACCTGCTTTTAGTACTTTGACCACAAGCGCCTTTTTATTGCCTGAGATTGATTTTGGAATAGTGAGAACAAAATTGAATTAAGAGACAGAAGGTCTGCCTCGGGTTGAGAGGAGTGAAACAGTGTGGCCTCTAGACAAGCTCAGACCAGGGGTCTAAGTCCCAGCTCTGCTACTAACCAGTCTTGTGAACTTGAGGAAATTGCAGGTTCTTCATCTTCCAAGTGGGTTTAGTAAGCCCTGTTTTATATGACTGTTGGAATGTTTGTACTCTATGTAAAGCACAAGGCAAGATGACCAGCAAATATTATACAATATTTAAAGAATGGCAGTTTATATTATTATTTTGATCCCAGATGATACCACCCACCTCCCTTGGAATTTTTTTTTTTAATCCGGGAGATGTTAAAGAATATACAATATTCTGGGACAAAGAACATTGAATCAACCAAAAATTCTCCTTAGCTAGTAAAACTAAATAAATTTTTCCCATTAGAGTACGTGTCGTTTAATTCAGGTGCGGAGTTGTCTTCCCTAGCTGGCTATAACTCAAGCTCCTAGAATCAGTGTCAAGGTGCAAGTCCTTCCATTTCTCCCAGGTGCCCTGCCATCCAAACAACATCTATTTACATTCATTACATCCTTAATGAAAGCTAGCCCTTGCTTAGAGTTTGCCAAATTACATTCAAGATAACCTAATTAAAAATGCCCTTTTAATGGAGCAGGCAAGGCAAAGAGTGCCAGCACAAGGAATTCTTGGCATCTCACTTCAAGGGAGTATCACACTTATTTCTCAAGAACTCCCTGAAGATGATGTGCATAGAACACTTAGTTTGCACACTGTGTTCCTCTGCGCTGGAACAGGAGCAAAGAACGCCTTCCTTTCCTGCTCCAGGTGGAGATTTCTCTCTGATTTACCCCAAATCCTGAAGTAACATGTAGCAGCAATTTTCCATTATGAACTGAATGTTTGTGTCTTCCCCAAAATTCATATGTTGAAGCCTCAACCCCTAATGTGATAGTATTTGGAGATGGGGTCTTTGGGAGGTAACCAGGTTTAGAATGAAGTCGTGAGGATGGGGTGCCCACGATGCAATTAATGCTCTTACAAGAGGAGCATGAGAGACCAAAGCTTGCTCTCTCTGCCAGGTGAGGACACAGGGAGAAGGTGGCCGTCTGCAAACCAGGAAGAGAGCTCTCACCAGGAACCGAATCCACTAGCATATTGATTGTGAACATCCCAGCTTCCATAACCCTCTGATGATATGCTTCAGAGCTGAGAGACAAAACCCTGTGTGTTCCTCTGCTCAGGCCGTTATAACAAAAATACCATAGACTGGGGGGCTTAAACAACAGACATTTATTTTTGACAGTTATTCTGTAAAAAAGTCATTTCTATTACTTTCTTGAATAAGCTAAGAAATTCAAAGTATAACTCATTTAAGTTTACAAAGCTAAAGACTAAAAGCAACAAGGAAAACTAAGATTGATCTTTTTTTTTCTATTCCATTATCCAAACAATTTTACTGTGGGATTCTTTCACATTTCCAAGAACATAATCCCTATTGTGATGTTAGTTTCTTGACTGGAAGATTCTCAGACTTCAGTAGAGGTGGGTAGATATTGCTGGGGACGGCCCCAGAAGGTGCACAGACTTTGGCAGTAGCCCTGGCTGCATCTATGGCTCGGGCTTTCTCTTCTTCATCTTGCAAAGCTTCTTCATAATAGCATGGGAAAGCACTGGGGACGGTATCACTGATTTTTGCCATGAACTTCAGGACTTCCATCTTGCTGGTTTCAGCGTGGGCTTTCGGGCCCCACAGGAATTCATAGCGTGGAGGATCACTGTTGGGCACCTGCCGGGACTCCAGGTATTGCAGCCTCACCAAATCTTTGGTGATGAGCTTCCTGGGCTCCCCATAGATGTAGTGCTTCCTCCCAGCATATACTTGCATCATACTCAGGAACTTCCAGATATCCTCTTCAGAGGCACAGTTGCCCTTTATGAAGATCATACCCAGGATATTCATCAGGAGGCCGGTCTTGGGTAACCCTCTGCCACCTCGCACCCTCCCATTGTTGGGGAGCTTCAATTTGCTGACAAGATCATATGAGCGACTGGGTAAGTCGACTTCTTTCAGTTCTAACGCGAAGACAGCTTCAATGTGCTCAGAGGCTTTCTTGAGAATCTCAGCAAAGCGGTCTTCATAGTTTGGGTTGATAATCTTCAGCATGTCTGCCTTCATGGCGGGCTGTTTCATTTTGTACTTGTACAGAAGGTACTGCTCCAACAACACAGCCTTCTTGCTTAAAGAATCTAGGCCTGAACTCTCAGTGGAGGGTTGAGCCTTGGGGGTGCTTGCTCTAGCCTCATCTTGGCTGTCGGAAGCTTTACCAGATGTAGTGTAAGAAACGCTTGCAGAAGCAGTGGTGGTGGCCGGTGCTCTTCGAGGCCCCTGGGAAGTGCTACATGACCCAGCAGCAGCTGGTGGGCTCTGGACAACAGCTCCAGGCTGAGGAGAGGGGGAGGGAGTGGACTCCTCTTCTGCTGCTGTGGTAGCCTGAGCATCCTGGAGACCCTGAGTTTCACCACGGGCCTGCTGGCGTTTCTCACAGGCCCGGAGCTTACTCTTGTGCCCCCGAGGCATGATGACACTAGGGTCAGTGACAGCAGGCAGGAGGATGGAAGAAGATGAAAGCACCTGGAGGAGGCAGAATGATGGTGTGAGCACCTTCAGCAGGGAGATACCACCTTGGCTTTAACCAAGGCCACCTCTGCAGGTTTCCTCAAGGGCACTGCTCTAGGACCCCAAAGGGCTCCTATTCTGATCAGCCTGTCCCCTGAGAACCCTGTGATGGAAGTTAGAGGGAACCTTAGACTGCAGCCTGCCAGCCCTTCCTGGGGCGTCCTGGGGTGACGGCAGGGGCTGCCAGTGGGGAGCCTCTGTTGTGCGGTGGGGGCGTCGTCTCAGTTCACAATTAGGATCATTGTGACAACTGCTGGCAGCTCCTGTGCCCCCTCTATTGTGCTGCTGTGGAATTGACACCTCACACCAAAGCCAGCACCTCCCTGAGACCCCAGGGAAGTGAAGGGGTTCCTTAGTCCCTGGCCCTGTCAGGGGGCACAGAACGGAGAGCTATGTGGAGCCCTCTCCTTCACGGGCTGCTTGAGTCCTCAATTCCCATGCAGGGTACTCACCTGGTCTCCAGGTAGTGCCTGATACACCTCCCTTCTGCTGGCTGGTGGCTGCACCCTCACGCCAAACTTCTCTTCTCTCCTAGATTTCATGTAAAGAAGTGAGACTGAGCCTCAGCCTCACAGCTCTACCCTGAGCCTTCAAGTTCTGAATGCAAAGGTAGGGCTCAAATTTTTTATCTATTCTACTTCAGTTTTTCTTTTTGTTTTTGTTTTTGGTGAGGAAGATTGGCCCTGAGCTAACATCTGTGCCAATATTCCTCTATTTTGTATGTGGGATGTGGCCACAGCATGGCTTGATGAGTGGTGTGTAGGTCTGAGCCCAGGATCTGAATCTGTGAACCCCGGGCTGCTGAAGCCAAGCCCACGAACTTAACCACTGGGCCACCAGGCCCGCCCTGGTCAAATTTATCTATTCAATGGTGAGTGGTCCCCTCAATCTTTCCTTTGACTCCTGGCACAGCCTTGGACTCCTCTCCTCCTGCCAGCACCTCCTGAGACCCTCCCCATTAGGAAGACACAAGGGTCACCCCATAGTCTACAAGGCGCTACTCTCTGCCTCACCAAGGAGGGGGCCTCCCAAGGCTGACAGCAGGGGCAGGATCTCTGGCGCCCCCTCTGTTCCGGGGTGGAGAATCCCCTCAGTTTCACACATGATTCTCAATTATGCTCTCTTGTACCCTCATTGCGACTGTTCCTTTCAGACATCATGGTCTTTACCTTAACTCCTGGAAAGATCTGGAAATCCTCTTACCGCAGAGGGTAAACCATCCCCTTTAAACAAAATCTCTCACTCCCCCATCCCCCACCCCTGGGTGACACCATAGGAAAAAATGAGTGTCCGCCATCACGTGACCAGTGCACAGGCATCCAGGGCTGCTGGCACGACAGGGATTCCCTCAGTCCTCACCTAGTCCTTACCCTGCCTCCTGGCCCGGCCTGGGTCGCTTTCCTTGCTAACTTGGGGTCCCTCCCTTCAGACCAAGGCTCTCACGTCCCTGAGACCCTCCTCGCAGAAGAAAGCCTGACAGCCCTGCCCGGGGCTTCCCAGGGTTGAGGGCAGCAGCAAGTTCGGCGGCCTTTCACTTTTCTGGGTTTGATGGTCCCCTCAGACCTCACTCAGAGTTTCGCCCTTGATTTCCTTCAGAGCATGTCCCCTTCCCCTCACATCAAGGCCCTCAGCTTGTGGACCCATTAACTAGGAAATGAAGGCTCACATTCACCCGACCGCCAGGCTTGGGTCCCCCGGGAGCTGTCAGCAGGGCCTTGGTGGGACTTTATGCCTCAGTTTCCTCACTTTAACTCTTGTAAGGGTCTTCTCCCTCTGCTGAATTGGGCTGCCCACCTATACCAAGGCCCTCGCCTTCCTGAGGCCCTCCCGACGGAAATCCCACTCAGCCCGAATGCCCTGCCCAGGGCCCCCCCAGGACTGAGCAGGGGGCGGGGCTTCGGTGGAGGCACTGGGGTCAGGGGTGAGTGGGTCTCTCCTTCCTCATTCAGGCTCCTCACCTGGACTCCTGCTGGAGCCTAGGACTCCTCCCTCGCTTGCCCTGAGGCAGTCCGCCTGAGGCGGTCCGCCTGAAGCAGTCCGCCTGAGGCAGTCTCTCACCTTCCGGGAGAGACGGGCCGGAGGAGGAAGTGAGCGCTACTCTTTGCCTCACCAAGGAGGGGCCCTCCCAAGGCTGATGGCAAGGGCAGGATCTCTGGCGCCCCCTCTGTTCCGGGGTGGAGAGTCACCTCAGTTTCACGCATGATTCTCAATTACGCTCTTCTTAGGACATTGGGAACTTCTCTCTGCTGCTGCCCCTACAACTAGGCCCTTACCTCCTTGAGGCCTTCCTTGCAACAGTCAGCCTGGCCCTGTAGATCTAAGAGCAGGTGAGGGGAAGTCTTTGCCTGACACCCTATATGACTGGGTGATGCTCTCCCCAGTCGTCATTTATCCGGGTCCTTATCTTGGCTCCTGTCTCTGTTTTGAAGGGCTTCCTCGGAAATGCCACTTCCCCTCAAACACTTGGACAGTCTTCCTACTGCAGATCCTACAGAGAATGAGTCCATGTCCCAGGAGTGAGGTGAGATGGGGAAGCTGAAGAACAAGACAGAGGGCTTCGGGTAGGAGGTGGGCTGTCAGAGAAAAAAAACATGCTGATCTACATATTTCTTCTTTTTAACCATCCAGACTTGACCTCTTATGTATAACTTCTGTTCTAAAAGATTAACTTACTATAGGGAAGGGGCTGAGCCGGAAAATGTTACAAGACCCCATCTTTTGAGGTTAACTGACGCTGCATATGTAATTGATCATATTGTTACCAGATATTATATCCTTCCTTTCATTATTCATACCTCTCATTTATTTTGGTATTTTTATTGCTCTGGCTATGTATTCCAATCCAGTGTTATGGTCACAAAATGCGTTTTCTTTTTTTTTTTTTTAATTGCCTAAGATATATTTTGGAGCAGAAGAAAAGTCAATAAGGATACACAAAGTCAGGTTCAGGGTGGGAAAGGTGGAAGAGCGTTTGCCCTAGACGAATTTGGACCAGGTGTCTAGTCTAGCTCTGTCACTTACCTCCTGTGAATATGAGGAGTTCTTCATCTCCCAGTTGTGTTTGATACACCCCATCCTGTAAGACTGTGGGATTGCATGTACTGAATCTAAAGCATATGTCAAGGCAAATATTGGGGATTTAGTGAATGGCAGTTATGATGATTTTTACCTAGACAATATCACTCTCTTATGTGGGAATTTTTTTTTTAATCTAGGATGTGTCAGAGAAAATGCAACACTCTCAGACAAAAGAATCAGCCAAAAATTCTCTTTTGCAAGCAAAGTTAAATAGCTTTTCCCTATTAGAACATTTATCATTTAATTTTGGTGTGGGATTTTTTGTTTTCCCACCTGGATGCCACTCAGAGCTTCTAGAATTCTGTCAAGGACCAACTCTTTCAGTCCTTCTCAACTGCCCTTCCATCCAAATGACCTCTATTTTCATTTGTTTCTTCCCCACCCAAATCTAGCCCTCCCTTAGAATTTGCCAAATTACACTCAAGATAATCTAATTAAAATTCTCTTTTAATGCAGTGAGATCTGGCTCTACCAGTTCAAACCAAAAGTGTCAACACAGTGGCTTCTGTCATCTCACCTCAAGGGAGCTCACCCTGACTTTTCAGAAACTCCTTGGAGACAATGTGCATAGAATACATATACGTGCACTTTTTTCTCCTGCATTGAGATAAGAGCAAAGACATCTTCTATTCCTGCCTGTTAGGGGCTGAATTGTGTGCCCCCAAAAGTTCATGTTGAAGTCATAACTGCCAGTACCTCGGAATGTGACTTTAGTTGGAGATAAGGTATTTAAAGATATGATGAAATTAAAATGAGGTCATTAGGGAGCCCATAATCCAATCTGACTGATGTCCTTATAAAAAGAGATTAGGACACACAAGGAGACACCAGGGATGCATGCACACGAGGGGACAGCCAAGTGAAGAGGGTGGCCATCTGCAAGCCAAGGAGAGAGGCCTTGGAGGAAACCAACCCTGCCAGCTCCTTGATCTTGGACTTCTAACCCCCAGAACTGATGAATTTCAGTTGTTTAAGCCACTCAGTCTGTGTTATTTTATGGCAGCCCTAACAAATTAATAACTTCTGTGCATGGAGATTTCTTTCTGGATTATCTATGATCCCAAAGTAATTCATAAGAGCATATGTAATTGGCCTCCTATTTGACTCATGATGTGAGGGAGGAATTTCTGCACTATGGTTATATGGTGTCCAAACACATAGCACTGGACACTATAGAGATGAGATAGCCATTTACTAATCACCTATACTCACCAGCCGGAGAAGGAGGACAACACATGCCACACTGTGCAACCCAGGGGCTACACTCAGGACCAGAGTGAATAAGCAAGGTCTGTGGAAGCAGAGGTTGTAGTATCAAGGGGATGAGGTAACCCCTAGTTCCCATGGCAGGATATGATCAGTTTGTTTGAATAATTCCAGAGGCTGGTAGGGAACAGAAATCCACTACTTAGGAATAAGCAAGATCTGTTCTCCTTGTCCCTTTGATAAAGACGCTAGTCTGGTAGGGGACTTTATCCACAAGTGAAGAGTACGGAGGGGAACTTTCAGTTAGGCAATTGGAGGCCCTGCTGGTTTCACCAAATGTTCAGGTGGCACATAATATAGGGCCTTAATTTTAGACCTGACAGAGATACCACCTACAAACATAGGGTTTTTTACCCACCACACAAGAGGAACCGAATAAAAACTGGAACGCCAGGCTTATGGCAAGGAAAGAGTTTTTATTTGGGGTGATATCAGCCAGGAGACAAGAGTGAACTCTCAAATTTGTCTCATTTCTTCTCGTCTCCATGAAAGAGGGGAGGCGAGGAGTTTTGCAGGTTTGTGAGGAATGTGGCTGATTGTAGAGAGGTGCAGGGAGTCAGTGGCCCTGCTGGTCAGAGCTTTCCCACCAGCCTGCATTCAGCCTTGGGATGCTGTTTGCAGGGAGGAGGAGGAGATGATAAGGAATCCAGGTGGGCAACCTTGGCTGCTTGTCTCCATGGCAGATAGGATTCTGGAGCCAGGGAGCCAAGGAGTAAGCAGGGAAAGAGTGCTGTGGTTTTAACCCCCCATATGCTGGGTTTAATGCAGAGGAACTGATATCAGGGCTGGCATCAGTTCTCCACTATTTCATGTTCATTTCTCAATCTTGAGGTATTTGGGGCAATGACCCATCTAGCTACCTCCTGCTGAATTGGGGCATAGGTTGTTCCATCTTATTGAACCAGTCTTTTAACAAGGTAGTGATGTAGATGGGCTCCCAAAGTTAGGCATGTATCATGTAAGTAAGTAACCAGGTATTTAATAAGGAGCATTTCTAGAGAAACAAAAAGAAAAAACTAGGTTAATATGGTTGCAGCAAATTATAAAGCAGTTTCTGAGCCCAGGTGGCAGCCAATCAAGATTCCTAGAAGTCAGGATCAAAGCATCTTTTGCAGTTTAAAATGTCTCTGATGGTGTCATCGGGCACTTTGGTATCTTTTCAAGTGGCTTACACAGCAGCCAGCTTGAATTTCTCTTAAGTTTATATCAAGTCCTCCGGTTTCAGTTTGCAAGGCTTTAGGAAAAAGGGCAGGTTCAGTTTTTAATGATTCCAAATGAAAATGATGGAAAAAAACAGAAAACATTAGTTTGGAGATTTGTTATTTCAGATATTTCAGGAGATTAGAAGAATTCAGGATCTAGTCCAGTTTACAGATATAAAACAAAAACCTCAAAGACAACTTGCAGAACCAAAATCTATAATTTATAAATGTGTATTATAGTTTTTATTGAAACATAATTTTTTTACTCTAAAATCACCTCATTTTTACCAAAGATAGCCAAATTAAGATTAACTGGTTTGCAAAATAAGTCTAGTTTTAATAAACTTGGCCCAATTATTTACATAAATACAGTAAGAATAGCAGTTGATCATATAGGCTCTTTTAAATCTGCCTTGCTGGAACTTTTTATAAGGAATCTCCAATTGAACTTTAAAGGCCTCTCAAGGCGAGGAAAGCAAGACCAAGAACTTGTCATCAGACTCCACCTGCAATACATACAGATTTGGGTGAATTTCTGTCTTTGAGAGGTTCCCCAAAATATTGAGGTTCCTGGTACCTGCCAGAGGGAGTGACATTTTTTACTCAACCATACCAGGTTACTGGGAACCCATAAGCAAGGTACCAGGCCAATGTTTTCAAGTGGCTTTATTCCAGAAAGTCAACCTTTATTCCTTAAAAACTGTCTTGTCATATCTGAATCTGTATGTTTTTCTCAAATATGACATTCAAGTCAAAGCCTTGATATTATAAGCAGTGTTCCCAATTGTGTCCTGTTATAAGGAGGACAGATTTTTATTGAACTTATGAAAATATTTATATAGCCGTAAAAATAAGAATACTTAGTCACTGAGAATTTCCAAACTCTAGAGGGATCAGGTATGGAGAAAGAGATAAATTTTTGAATTTTGTTTATAAAAGCATAATTCTATCAAAAAGCGATGTCATAGTTAGCATAAGAGAAAAGAGGAAAAGATTTCCTTAAATCTGAGAAAACAAAACACAAAACATTAAAAAATCAGCAATATTTTAAACAAGAAGTCACAAAAATTATAATTATCCCCATTAGTTCATTTAGTTTTATGTAACCAATTTTTGATTTTCTGATGGCTGTTTCATGAGGCCATCAGTTTTTGAGTTACAGTTCTATAATTTTTACCCAGTTTTGTTTTACAATCTGAATGTTTATCAGAAACTTGTATTCTAGAGTAAGTGCCAGAGTCCTTTTTATGAACTTTTCAGAAGATAAAACATATTTGCAAAAACATAAAACAACTATTTTTAAATAATAAAATATTTTAAAATGGCAATTGACAAAGAACCTTGGCTATTTCTGTGACATATGACACTTTATCATAGGTCCCCATGAAGTAATGTTTAATTATCCCTTTAACCACAGTGACAGTTGAAGAATTTTAGGTGAATGCAGAGAATTAAACAGCTGTAAGAAAAACCTTAGTATCTGTGATTAAGGACCTGATGAAAACAATACAGGAAATTTATTTTGATAAAACATAAAATCCTTATTCTGGCAGACTACTCAAAGAACAAAACCTTTTTTTTAATATTTATTTTTTTATTGCAGTAACATTGGATTATAACATTATATAGCTTTCAGATGTACATTGTAATATATTTCAAATTCTGTGTAGATCACATCATGTTCACCACGCAAAAACTAATTGTAATCCATCACCTCACATGTGAGCCTAATCACCCCTTTTACCCTCCCCTCTCACCCCTTTCTCTATGGTAACCACCAATCCAATATCCATTGCTATATGTTTGCTTGTTTTTTGTTTTTTTTTTTAAGGAAGATCAGCCCTGAGCTAACATCTGTTGCTAATCCTCTTTTTGCTGAGGAAGACCAGCCCTGAGCTAACATCCATGCCCTTCTTCCTCTACTTGATACGTGGGACGCCTGCTACAACATGGCTTGATGAGTGGTGCCATGTCCACACCCGGGATTCAAACCTCCAAATCCTGGGCTGCTGAAGTGGAACATGTGAACTTAACCACTGCACAACTGGGCCAGCCCCTCCTTGTCATTGTTTTTATCTTCTACTTATGAGTGAGATCATATGGTATTTGACTTTCTCTCTCTGACTTATTTCACTTTGCATAATACCCTCAAGGTCCATCCATGTTGTCACAAATGGCCAAATTTCATCATTTCTTATGGCTGATTAGTATTCTACTGTGTATATATGCCACATCTTCTTTATCCATTTGTCCCTTGATGGGCGCTTAGGTTGCTTCCAAGTCTTGGCTGTTGTGTATAGTGCTGCAATGAACATAGGGATGCAGGTATCTTTATGCCTTTGCGTTATCAAGTTCTTTGGATAAATACCCAGCAGTGGGATAGCTGGATCACATGGTAGATCTATTCTTAATTTTCTGATGATGCTCCATACTGCTTTCCATAGTGGCTGCACCAGTTTGCACTCCCACCAGCAGTGTCTGAGGGTTCCCTTCTCTCCACGTCCTCTCCAAAACTTGTTGTTTCCTGTCTTGCTAATTATAGCAATTCTGACTGGAGCGAGGTGGTATCTCATCGTAGTTTTGATTTGCATTTCCCTGATAGCTAATGATGGTGAGCATCTTTTCATATGCCTGTTGGCCATCCGTATATCTTCTTTGGAGAAATCTCTGTTCAGATCTTTTGCCCATTTTTTAATTGGGTTGTTTGTTTTTTTGTTGTTGAGCTGTATGAGTTCTTTGTATATTTTGGATATTAACCCCTTATCTGACATATGATTTTCAAATATCTTCTCCCACTTGTTAGGTTGTCTTTTCATTTTGTTGATAGTTTCCTTTGCTGTGCAGAAGCTTTTAGTTTGATGTAGTCCCATTTGTTCATTTTCTCTTTTGTTTCCCTTGCCTGGTCAGACATGGTACTTGAAAATATGCTGCTAAGACTGATGTCAAAGAGTGTACTGCCTATGTTTTCTTCTAGAAGTTTCATGGTTTTGGGTCTTACATTCAAGTCTTTAATCCATTTTGAGTTGATTTTTGTGCATGATGTAAGGTAAGGGTCTACTTTCATTCTTTTGCATGTGGCTGTCCACTTTTCCCAACACCATTTATTGAAGAGACTTTTCATTCTCCATTGTATGCTCTTGGCTCCCTTGTCGAATATTAGCTGTCCATAAATGTGCAGGTTTATTTCTGGGCTCTCAATTCTGTTCCATTGATCTGTGTGTCTTTTTGTCCCAGTACCATGCTGTCATGGTTACTATGGCTTTGTAGTATATTTTGAAATCAGGGAGTGTGATACCTCCAGTTTTTTCTTTTTCCTCAGGATTACTTTGGCTATTTGGGGTCTTTTGTTATTCCATATAAATTTTAGGATTATTTGTTCTATTTCTGTGAAAAATGCTGTTGGAACTTTGATAGGGATTGCATTGAAGCTATAGATTGCTTTAGGAAGTATGGACATTTTAACTATGTTAATTCTTCCAATCCAAGAGCAAATAAATTTTCTGCCCCTTTTCTCTCTCTTCTCCTTCTGGGATACCTATAATACAAATGTTAGTGTGCTTGATATTGTCCCAGGTTTCCCTTAGACTGTTCTCATTCTGTCTAATTCTTTTTTTCTTTTATCTGTTCAGCTTGGGTGATTTCCTCTGGTCTTTCATCTAGCTTGCTGATCCATTCTTCTGTATCCTCTACTCTGCTGTTGAGTCCCTCTAGTGAATTTTTCATTCCTAGTATTGTTTTCTTCATTTCTGATTGGTTCTTTTTTATATTTTCCAGTTCTTTGCTGATAAGCTCACTGTGTTCATCCAGTCTTCTCCCAATATCTGTGAGAAGCCTTATGAGTTTTTGTTTGAACTCTTTGTTGGGTAGGTCACTTGTTTCTGTTTCATGTAGTTCTTTTTCTGGGGTTTTGTCCTGTTCCCTTGCTCGGAAAGTATTACTTTGTCTCCTCATTATGCCTCTTTCTCTGTGCTTATTTCTGTGTATTAGGTGAGTCAGCTATGTCTCCTGATCTTGGAGAAGTGGCCTTATGTATGAGATGCCTTATGAGGCCCAGTAGTGTGCTTCTCTCTCATCACCAGTCCAAATGATCCAGGAGTGACCCTTTTGTGGGCTACTTATGTCCTTCTGCTGTGGCAGGGTTTCTCTTAATGCAGGCATCCAGGGAGTCTAGTCTTTCCTTCCCTGGCCAGCTATTTGTACATCCCATTTGGGGAGCCTCAGCCCCATTGGCTATAAGGTCTACCAGAACACTCCTGTTGCATTTTTCCTGTTAATTGGGTAGGTACCCAGTGTAGCTGGTTGCTAGGCTCAGGGGCTTACAGTTGCGATAGGCCTCAGGCCTACAAGGCTGTTGTCACTTCTTTTAGGAGTTCAGCTGAGTGGGGCTGGACCTAGCACAGGAGCACTCAATTGTTTCAGGTTTTGGAAGGTGGGGCTGATCCTTTTTATGCCTATTTGTGAAGCACAGGTCTTCTGCCACTGATAAGCCTCACCCTTCACAGGACCACACACAGTGTCAACACAGTCCTGGTCCATACACACTTCCCCACCGCCTGGAGCATACTCCAATGGCCCACTGCAGATGTCCCCACCTCTCCACCAATGCCCCCCACAGTTCACCTGGTCCTCACACAGTCCCTACCCCACAGAGGCAGGCACACTGGCCTGCCTGTAGAGGATCAAACCACCCAGTCAATGCAGGTGGACAAGTAGCCTGAGGGCTTGCTGTTGGGTAGTGCCTGTCACTAGGGCAAGATGCCTGACCTGGCTGAACTGGATTAAATCTAGTGGGTGTGGTAGACCCCTGGGCTAACAGGCCAGGGGAAGAACTTCAATGGTGTCTACCAGGGTCTGTGTCAGCATGCCTGGACTAGGTCACAGTGACCACCACCATGTCTGAAGGATGCTTATAGCAGTATCGGCCCCTGCTCCAGACCTCACTCCTCTGGGGAGGACTGTGTACCTTAAGGTGGCTACTGCCTGGTGAGCTGAGAAACACCACTGCTCCCAAAGGTGGCTTTTTTTCTCTCCAGAATGAATTTCTGCCTCTTCAGCCTTAGTCAGGACTGTCCCGTGTTGTGGGGATTCTTTTTATCCAGTTTTCTACTCAGGGTAATTTTTCCAAAAATAGCTATAACCTGATTGTGTTCATGGGAGGAGATGAGTTCAGAGTCTGCTTATGCCACCATCTTGACAAGATCTCTCAATTATCCAGAAAAAAACTTTTATAAAGTGTTTTTTTGTTTGTTTGTTTGTTTGTTTGTTTGTTTGTTTTACCAAGAGCAGACTAAAAGTTTAGGAAAGTTATCTGTTTAAGAAAAAGGACATCGTTTTAATTTTGTACCAGTTCACTTATTTTTTTTTATAGGAAGATTAGCCCTGAGCTAACATCTGCTGCCAGTGCTCCTCTTTTTGATGAGGAAGACCGGCCCTGAGCTAACATTCATACCCATCTTCCTCTACTTTATATGTGGAACGCCTACCACAGCATGGCATGCCAAGCAGTGCCATCTCCGCACCCGGGATTCTAACTGGCAAACCCCGGGCTGCTGAAGTGGATTGTGCACACTTAACCACTGTGCCACCAGGCCAGCCCCTTTACCAGTTCCCTTTTGACATTTAAATTTATTTACTTAATTAAATTTATTTTAATCTTAGCCAACTTGACCAGGCATAAAATTCCTCAGGGTTTTTACCTTTGTAAACTTTTTGTCACTTACTTTTTTATATTTAGAATTTGTCCCAGGTTTCCTTTTTTCCCTTCTAGTACTTTAGGGCAAATTTATCCTTTTTGTAACACAAGAAGCAAAAATACTTTTATTTTTTATATCTTCTTACTGAAAACATATATTTTCTTTTTCTTGTATACAAAGATTTTTCCTCATCAATTTTTAGTAGTTTTAATTACATATGTGAGCTAGAATTTTTAATCCTTAGAAACCTTAATTTCTAAGTAAAAAACCAAGTAAGCAATTATAAACGTTCCTTTACATTAGCATTCTGTAACCTGACAAATTTACAAATACCTTTCATAATTTTTAGAACCATGTTACTTTATAGTAATAAAACACAGGTGTGTTTATTAGTAGACCCAAACACTTTTTAGTTTTTCTGTTTTAAGAAACCAAAAGTAGGTAAACTTAGACATGTTCAGCAATAATGTTTCAGTGTTCCATCCTATCCAAAAATGACCCAGATACTCAACAGATTTTGTCATTTAACTTAACTTAGTGAAACACGAAAGTGTTAAGGTACCAAAAATATTTTGGAAGCTTTTTTTAAAGTATACAGACCATGAAACACAATTATTGTACTCAAAAACTTTTACCCATTTTTATCTATTTAAATTATTTGTTTTTAGCAATCATGTTAGATTCTCCAGAAGCATTTATCTTTTTACGTTTATTTAGTTTACCTGTTCTCAACAATTATATTTAGATTGTCTACAAAAACCTCATGAGACATTAAACAAAATCAGGTATTATTCTAAGTTATTATGCTTGTTGACAAATTTTCTAACAGAGATGACATGAGCTCGCTTGCCCAGTAAACCTAGCCTGTATGTCTGCATCACATCCAATGCTAATAACTCTACGGTCATGCCTATTTTAAATCAAACCAGCAAGCTTAAACAGGCTTTCATTTACCAAAGATCATTTTATATCATGTTAAATAACTTTGAGTTTTAGAAGTTTTTGCATATTAATTAAAGGTTGTATTCCATTGTGAGAGATTTTGGTTCCGAGATTGAGGGTAGAAAGTCCTACAACTATTCCCACTCCAAATGCGCTCCCAGATGGCCTCTCCATGAATGGAAGGGACTCAAAGAAGGGGAAGGAAGCTCATGGGCATCCCCGAGGTGACTTATCCTATTTTAGAGTCTGTCAACTTACCAGAATGAAGAACAAATGAAGAAACAAACAAACGAACAAATCTAGAATCTGTTTCCTCACCATAAGAAAATGTGCCTAGGATCAGCAGTGCTGGGCCAGACAGAAAGTATTGGGGACAGTCCCTAGGGCAAATCACTTAGGCAGGTGCTGGACTGCTTCCCAGGAAATCTCAGTCAGCCAAGGGCCACACAGCCATGGGCAAGAGCCTCCTGGCTGGCTCACCAGATTGTTACCACCTACAAACATAGGTTCTTTACCCACCATGAAAGAGGGGCCAAATAAAAACTGGAATGCCAGGCTTATGGCAAGGAAAGAGTTTTTATTTGGGGTGATATCAGCCAGGAGACAAGAGTGAGCCCTCAAATTTGTCTCATTTCATCTCATCTCATCTAAAGAGGAGAGGTGAGGGGTTTTAAAGGTTTGTGAGGAATGTGGCTGCTTGTAGAAAGGCGGGGGTAGTCAGTGGCTTGCTGGTTGGAGTTTTCCCACCAGACTGCATTAGGCCTTGGGACATTGTTTGCAGGGAGGAGGAGGAGATGATAAGGAATCCAAGTGGGCAACCTTGGCTGTTTGTCTCCAAGGCAGATAGTGGATTCTGGAGCCAGGGAGCCAGGGAATAAGCAGAGAAAGAGTGCTTTGGTTTTAACCCCACATATGCTGGGTTTAATGTAGAGGAACTGATATCAGGGCTGGCATCAACAGCACAGTGCAGTTTTTTATTCAAATATTGTCTCAGCTCTGAGGCACATCATCTGAGGATCTGGCCTCTGTTCACCACAGCCTTGTCTAGTCGACCATGTAGCTTAATTTAAAATCACATGGCACAGATTGACTTGCAGCTTCCCAAAACTTAAACTGCCTTGCCTCAACATATTGATACTTTCCTGCTCTCACCTGGAACACCTCTCTTCTCACTCACTCTTTTTACTTTCCTGTAAGTCATACAGGGTATCTCAATATCTTCCTTATAAGATTGCAGCTACTACCTTCAAAAGTTCTATCGGCAGAGGCTGGGTCTCTATCTTAGCACCCCAGTTACTAACACTGACTCTTCCAAAGAGCAGATACTCAACTGATATTGGGGGAATAAAAGAGAAACTGAGTAAGAAGTCTAACTGTTAATACTTAATATCTCCTACATTCTTTAGCGAGCTAAGCATCTGAATGCATACATCTTTTAATTTTACAAGACAAAAGACTGAATGGAGTCAGGAAAATCAAAGTTGATCATGTTTTATTTTTTTCTATTCCATTATCCCAACAATTTTACTTTGGGATTCTTTCACATTTCCACGATAATCCCTATTGTGATGTCATATTTTCTTGTCTGGATGATTAAAAAAAAAGCCTCAGACTTCAATAGGGGTGGGAGAAGCTGCTAGATGCAACCCTGGAACATGCTTGGCAATGGCCAGTAGTGCCAGGCCTGGCTGCGACTCTGGCTAGAGCTCTCTCTTCCTCATCTTGCAAAGCTTCTTCGTACTGTAATGGGAAAGTGGTAGGGACGGTATCATTGATTTTTGCCATGAACTCCAGGACTTCCATCTTGCTGGTTTCAGCGTGGGCTTTTGGGCCCCACAGGAATTCATAACGTGGAGGATCACTGTTGGGCACCTGCCGGTACTCCAGGTATTGCAGCCTCACCAAATCTTTGGTGATGAGCTTCCTGGGCTCCCCATAGATGTAGTGCTTCCTCCCAGCATATACTTGCATCATGTTCAGAAATTTCCAGATCTCCTCCTCAGTGACATGATTTCCTTTTATGAAGATCATACCCAGGATATTCATCAGGAGGCCAGTCTTGGGTAACCCTCTGCCACCTCGCACCCTCCCATTGTTGGGGAGCTTCAGTTTGCTGACAAGGTCATATGAGTGACTGGTTGAGTCAGCTTCCTTCACTTCAACTGCAAATGCAAGCTCAATGAGCTCAGAAGCTCTCTTGAGAATCTCAGCAAATTGGTCCTCATAGTTTCGATGGACAAGCCTCAGCATGTCTTCCTTCAGAATGGGCTGTTTCATTTTGTACTTGTACAGAAGGTACTGTGCCAATAAATCCGCCTTTATATTTAGGATGTCACTGCATGAGTTCCCAGTAGAAAGTAAGACCTGGGAGGAATGTGGACGTTCCTCACCCTGGTTATTGTCACCTTCATGAGATATTCTACCAAAAATACCTGGAGAATTAATGCTGGTAGATGAGGCCATCCAAGACCCGTGGGAAGTGCTACTTGACTCCACAGCTGATAAACTCTGGGAGTTACCCTCCAAAACAGGAGAAGAGGAGGAAGGGGGCTCTTCTTCTGTTGCTGCAGTGGCCTGAATGTTCCTGTCACTCTGGGAGTCATCTTGGGTGTGGCGGTGTTTCTCACGGGTTCGGCGCTTACTCTTTTGACCCCGAGACATGACGACTATGGTCAGGGACAACAGTCAGGAGTATGAGTAGTAGGGCAGGTGATGAGGGCCCCCTGGAGGAGGAGGGTTGAGAGGGTGTGTGCTCCTTCAGCATGGAATACAACCTTGGCTTATAAGGAAGGCTACATTTGCAGTTTTCCTTGAGGGCACTGCTCTAAAAACCCACAAGTCTCCTGTTCTCCTAATTAGCTTATCCCTTAGGACACCTGTGAAGGAAATTAGAGTGAGTCTTAGAGTGCATCCTGCTAGCCCTGCCACAGGCATACTGGAGTGACAGCAGGGCCTAGCAGCCTTCTAGGTTGAGGAGTCTCTTATTTCACATTCAAGACCGTCATTGAGCTGGTGGCAAGTCATGGGACCCATTCCCTCTGCTGTCCTGAAGTTGACATCACAAACCTCCCTGGGACCCATGAGAAGGAAGTAAAGGGGGTCCTCAGCTTATTACCCCTGTCCAGGTGCCCCCAGTGCTGACTGCTCAGTGGGGAGTTTCCTGTCCTGGCCTCTTTGGGGTCCTCAGTCCTCATTAAAGTCCTTGCTTTTGGCTCTCCATAGGGCCTGGTGTCCCCACCCCTTACATTGAGTGGTGGCTGCTCCTTCAAACTAACAATTTCACTTCTCATAGACCCGACATAAATAGGTGTTGGGGGAGCTCTAGCTTGATAGCCCTGCCTTGGGTCTTCAAAGGCTGAGGCTAGGAGTGGGGCCAGGTTCTTTGTTTTCCCTTCTATTTAGTGGTGGATGGTCCCTTAGTCCTTGCTTTGACACTTGTTATGGCCCGGAATTCCTCCTTCCCTTACCCTAAGGGCTGCCCCTCATACTAAGGCCAGCACCACCCTGAGACCCCCTAGGAGGTAGTGAGGATCTCCTCATCTGAACATACCTGTCCTTGGTCTCCTGAGGCTGAGAGTAAGGAATGAATTCTATGGCGTTCCCACACTGTTATGGGGTATGTAGTTCCCTTAGTCCTCACAGTACTCACTTTGGCCACTGGAAGAACCTGGAAATACTCTCAATGCTGGCCTTAGACCATACCCCTTAGACCAAGTCCCTTACCCTCTTGTGACACCATAAAAGAAAGTGAGTATGTCATATCATGCGAACAATGCCCAGGTATCCCAGGGCTACCAGCAAGGTGTGGTCCTCTCAGTCCTCACTCAGGGTCTTCACCTTGACCCCTGGCAGGGTCTGGGACTCCTTTCTTTGCTTCCCTGAGGACCCTCCCCTCACACCAAGGCCCTCACATCTCTGACACCCTTCTTACAGTCAGCCTGACAGCCCTGCCCAAGGCATCCCAGGGTTTATGACAGGGGCAGTCTCTGTGCCATCTAACTGTTCTGGGCTCTGGGGTCCCCTCAGTTGTCACTCAGGGTTCTGTCCTTGATTCCTGGCAGGGCCTGAGATGCCTCCATTTACTGTCCTAAGTCTCAAAGCCACAGACCAAGGCCCTCACTCCCTGGGGTGACAGAAAGGGAAATTCAGGGAATGCCACATGAGGCCACTCCTGCCTGTGCCCTTCCAGGATGACATTAAGATTCAGGCTCCTTGGGGCCCTCTCTGTTCACGTTAGGGGTGTCCCCTCAGTCCTCACACAGGACCTTCACCTTGACTCCTGGCAGGCCCTGAGTTTTCTCTGTCTTTCAATTTAAAGTCATCCACACAAACCAGAGCTCTCATGCTCCTCAAAACCCTGAAAATAAGTGAGGGGATGCTCAGCCTGGCAGTCCTGCCTTGGCCTTCTAGGTCTGAGGGCAGACACAGACCAGTCTCTGCGACTCCAGTTATTAAGTGATGTTTTCCTCCTCAGTCCTCGTTCATCAGTCCTCATCTTAACTCCTATCTCTTCTCTGAAGGGCTTCCTGGGAAATGCCACATCCTAGAAAACTCTTGATTAGTCTCCCTACTTCAATTCTTAAACAGGAAGGGTTGAGTCCCAGGAGTGATGCGAGATGAAGAAGCTGTAGCACGGGCTGGGGGCTGAGGACAGTTGTGCTATCAGAGAAAACACACTGATCTCTTCCTTCTATTCACTAGCCAGACTTCACCTCTTAGCGAACTTGGCTTCTAATAGATTTACTTTCTACAGGGAAGGGGCTGAGCCAAATGATTCTGTGAGCCCCTGACCTTTTGCGGTTTGCTGACATTTCCTTTGTAGATAATGATATTGTCACCAAATACTACTTCTTCCTTTCTTTATTCATACCTCACATTTATTTTGATATTTTTGTTGCTTATGTATTCCAAAGCAATATTTTGGGTATGAAAGTCTGCCTTTTTTAATTGAGGTCATATTGGTTTATAACATTATATAAATTTCGGGTGTGCATCATTATATTTTGACTTCTGTACAGACTACCATGGTGAATAGAATTTTATTGTGTTTACCACCAAGAATCTAGTTTCCATCCACCACTGTACATATGTACCCCTTTACCCCTTTCACCCTCCCCTGTCTTGGAATAGTGAGCAGAAGAATGAGTTCAGTGACACAAGGGGTGCCTCAGACTGGAAGGAGTGGCACAGTGTGGGCTGTAAAGGAATTCAGACCAGGGTCTAGTCCAGCTCTGTCACCAGCCTTGAAATTGAGAGTATTCCAACTTCTTTATCTGCAAAGTGAGTCTGATAAAGTCTATCATGTAGGACTATAGACATATATGTGATGTATGTAAACTAGCTGGCACAGTGTTAGGCAAAGTTTGGTGCTTTTAACGAATGGCAGTTATTACTAAGACGATTTTGATACCAGATGATAACAGAATTTTATTTCCAGTCTATATTAGAAAGTATGCAACTCCAAACAATGCTGCTGAGCAAGCAAAACTAGGTAGTATTTTCCCATTACAGCATCTGTTATTTAATATGGATGTGGGGTCTTCTCCAGCTGGATGCAACTAAAAGTTGGTCAGGGACAGCACACAGGAGTGTGGGCAGGAGGGCAGACAATGAGGGCACCTAGAGGAAGGAGGGTGAGATGATGGTGAGCACCTTCAGCAGGGAGATACCACCTTGGCTTTAACCAAGGCCACCTCTGCAGGGTCCTTGAGGGCTTGGCTCTAGGACCTCACAGGGCTCCTGCTCTCCTGGTCAGCCTGCCCCCTGAGATCCCTGTGGAGGAAGTTAGAGTGAGCCTTGGGCCACAGACAGACAGCCCTGCCTGGGTGTTATCAGGGTGAGAGCATGGGCTGGCAGTGGGGATTCCTGTGTCCTGGGTTTGGGGAGTCCTCTCAGTTCTAAATTCCTTAGAGTTTATTACTTGAAATTCTTCTTTACGTAGAACATTTTCCTTGTTCACCATTTGTTATCTTGAGATATTGGTAATACTTATTTACAGTGTTCTCTTAAAATTGCTAAATCTCTTCTGCACAATTTTATCTAATATCACTTATTTCCGCTTCTTTCATTTGTGATTGCAATACTTATAAAAATTGTTATATAAATCCTTTCAAAGAACTAGCTTTCACTAGTTGGCTCTACTGTCTCCTAATTCATCACTTTTGCATTTATCCTCATTATTTCCTACCTTCTACCTTGGGTTTAGTATGGTATTCTTTCTCTAGCTTCTTGAATTGCTTAGATGTTTTAAACATTTTTCTAATAAATCTATTTAATGCAATGAATATCCCTGTAAGTACCACGTGGGCTGTTTCCAACAATAGTTATAGAGAGCTTTCTGTGTGGTGCTCACATTTTTTACAAGTTGAATATATCTCTCTCAATGTTCTTATAATTTTTTTTGAATATGCGTGTGTTTATGGATACAAACACTAGGGCATGTAAAAAATTATTTTTGAGGATGGGAACAGTTATTTAGAGGAGGTTTCAGATTTCAGGGTCCATGGAGTGTTTTGCTTTGTTATATTTTACTTATTAATGATAGAAGAAATTTGAACAAGTTTGCTAGTAACAGAGTTGCTTCTTTTTTTTCAGAAGTGAGAGGAAGGTTTCATGTGAGAAAATCAATAAAAAGAATTGGCCAACTGCAAAATTCAGATTATCCAGGGGCCGGCCCTGTGGCTAAGTGGTTAAGTTTGCACGCTCCACTGCAGCAGCCCAGGTTTTCACTGGTTCGGATCCTGGGCGTGGACATGGCACAGCTCGTCAGGCCAAGTTGAGGTGGCGTCCCACATGTCACAACTAGGAGGACCTGCAACTAAGATATACAACTATATACCGGGGGGATTTGGGGAGATAAAGCAAAAAAAAAAAAAAAAAAAAAAAGTTTGGCAACAGTTGTTAGCTCAGGTGCCAATCTTTAAAAAAAAAAAATTCAGATTATCCAGGAAATCAGAAGCTACTCTAAATCTATAACTCTGAGGGGATTATTTTTTATTCATAGACTTTATTTTTTCAATCAGTTTCCGGTTTACAGAAAATTTGAGCGGAAATTACAGAGTTCCCATATACCCTGTCACCTCCTCACACACATAGTTTCTCCTATTATTAACATTTTATCTTGCATTAGTGTAGTGTATTTGTTATGATTAATAAGCCAATATTGATGAATTCTTATTAACTAAAGTACATAACTTACATTAGGGTTCACTCCTTGTGATGTGCATTCTATGAGTTTTGGCAAATGTATAATGACATGTATCCATCATTTTAGTATCATACAGAGTAGTTTCACTACCCTAAAAATCCCCTGTGCTCCACTTATTCATTCTTCTCCCCATCCCCCTGAACTCCTGATCCTTTATACTGGCTCCATAGTTTTACCTTTTCCAGAATGTCATATAGTTGAAACTATATAGTATGTGGCCTTTTGAAATTGCTTTCTTTCACTTAGCAATGTGCATTTAGGGTTCCTCCACGTCTTTTCATGGCTTGATAGCTCATTTATTTTTATTGCTGAATAATATTCCATTGTCTGGATGTTCCACAGTCTGTTTAACCCTTCATCTATTGAAGGACATCTTGATTGCTTCCAAGTTTTAGCAGTTACGAATAAAGCTGCTATAAACATTTGTGTGCAGGTTTTTGTGTGGACTTAAGTTTTCAACTCATTTGGGTAAACACAAAGGAGTGCAATTGCTGGATTGTATGATAAGAATGTGTTTTCTTTCATAAGATTCTGCTAAACTGTCTTCCCATGTGGCTGTACCATTTCTGCATTCCCACCAGCATAGAATGAGAGTTCCTGTTGCTCCAAATCCTCTCCATCATTTGGTCTTGTCAGCGTTTCAGATTTTAGCCATTCTAATAGGTGTGTAGTGGTATCTCTTTGTTTTAATTTGCAATTCCCTAATGATATATGATGTTAAGCATCTTTTCCTATGCTTATTTGTAGAAAATTGGTATCATTTTTTCTTAAAGATTTGGTAAAACTCATCAGTGAGCCCACCTGAGACTGTTGTTTTCTGTTTTAGAAGGTTATTAATTATTGATTTAATTTCTTTAACAGAGATAAGTCTATTCAGTTTATCTACTTTTCCTTGTGTAAGTTTTGGTAGATTGTGTCTTTCAAGGAATTAGTCTATTTCATGTATGTTATCAAATTGGGGACAGAGTTGTTTATTATGTTTCTTTATTATCCTTTTAATGTCCATGAAATCATTGACAATGACCTCTCTTTCATTTTTGATATTACTATTTGTGCCTTTTATCTTTTTTTATTTAACCTGGCTAGAGGTTTATCAATTTTATTGATATTTTCAAAGAATCAGCTTTTGGTTTTGTTGATTTTCTCTACTGATGTTTTCATTGTCATTGATTTCTGCTCCAATGTTTATTATTTCTTTACTTCTGCTTACTTAAAATTTAATTTGGTGTTCTTTTTCTAGTTTCCTAAGTGGAAGTTTAGGTTATTAGATTAGATCTTTCTTCTTTTCTAATATATGCATTTAGTGCTATAAATGTCCCTCCAAGCACTGCTTTTGCTGCACTCCACAAATTTTGATAAATATGTCTTTATTTCATTTAGTTCAGAATGTTTTTTCTAATTTCTTTTGAGAGTTCTTCTTTAACTCATGTGTTATTTAGAAGTATGTTGTTTAATCTCCAAATATTTGAGGTTTTCCTGCTATTTTTCTGTTATTGACTTCTAGTTTAATTCCATTGTGGTCTTAGAGCATACTCTGTATGCTTTCTATTCTTTAAATTTGACAGTGTGTGTTTTATGGTGCAGATTGTGATCTATCCTGATTATGTTCCATGTGAGCTTGAAAAATGTGTTTTCTGCTGTTATTATATTTTCTAGAAATATCATTTAGATATAGTTGATTGATGGTGTTGTTCAGTTCAACTATAGTCATGCATGGCTTAATGACAGGGATACATTCTGAGAAATGCATTGTTAGACAATTTCATTACTGTGCAACATTATAGAGTATACTTACACAAACCTAGATGGTGTAGCCTACTACACACATAAGCTATATGGCACCGATCTGATGGGACCACCATCATATATGTGGTGTGTCATTGACCAAAACATCATTGTGCAGTGTGTGGCTATATACCCTTACTGATTTCCTGACTGCTGCGTCTGTCAATTACTGAGAGAGGTGTGTTGAAGTCTCCAACTATAATAGTGGATTTGTCTCATCAGTATTTTCCTCATGTATTTTGACACTGTTTTTTTGTGTGTACACATTAAGGATTGATATATCTTCTTGGAGAATTGACTCCTTTCTGATTATGTAGTGCCTCTCTTTATCCCTGATAGTTTTCCTTGATCTGAATTCTGCTTTGTCTGAAATAAATATGGCTACTCCAGCTTTCTTTTCATTTGTATTAGAATGATATATCTTTTTCCATCTCTGTTAGTGCTGCCGAATTAACTGAGATAGATGTAGTCAAAAGTTAGCATAAGGGAAGCCATGTTATAGAAGGAAGCCATGCTGGAACTGTAAATGACCCTGACTCACCAGACCCCCTGTCCCCACCTTATTCTCAAAGTGTGCTTTAGAGAAATACTTAGAACTGCACATAGGCAAGCCAATAAGTAGCCAGTCAGTAATCGGTAGAAAAAGTGACTTGTTAGCAGAAGATTTAAGTCCTCTGTCTTAAAATGTTCCTTCTCTCTCTGATAAGAAAGCACACTGATGTTTTCTTAGATTCCTTAGGAATGTTGCATTCAGCAGATCTGAAATTTTTGTCTCTGGAGAAGTGGCCAAGGATCTGTAGTCCTCCAACACCTGGCATTCCTGAGACCATCTCCCTTTTCCCTGCTTCTTTAGTTACATTCATATGTAAATATCGGTTTCTTTGGCTTTTGTGTCCCTGAGCTTCACAAGGTAAATAGAAGTTACAAATTGTTAAAAGCCCAGGTGGCCTCACGTTGAGGTTTTGACTAATTTGGTCCTTGTAAGAAACTGAAGCTTCCCAGGCCCAACTCCTTGGCTTCCTGGTGCCAGAATCTACCATCCACCATGGAGGCAGACATCCAAGGACAGCAGCCTTTGGATTCCTTTATCTTTCCATCCCCTTCTCTGCAAGCAGCCTCACAAGGCCAAATGCAGGCTGGTGGGAAGGTATCAACCAGCAAGGCCACATACTGCCCCACTACAAGCAGCCACATTCCTCACAACCTTTAAAAACCCTTGCCTCCCATCTTTCGAGGAGAGGAATTTGAGGGCTTATTCTTGTTTCTCGGCTAATGTCTCCTGAAATAAATTCCTTTCTTTGCCATGATCCCGGCATTTCAGGTTTTACTTTGGCCCCTCTTGTGTCATGGCTAAAGAGAACTTGTGTTTGTGGCCTGTAACATCTCTTTAGTCTATCTGCATCTTTATATTTAAGGTGGATTTCTTGTAGACAGCATATGATATGATCTTGGTTTTTTTTTCTTTCTCTGATTAAAAATGTCTGTCTTTTAATTGGTGTATTTAGACTGCTGACTTTTTAAGTAATCATTGGTATAGTTGGATTAATATCTACCATATTTGTTATTGTTTTCTATTTATTGCCCTTGTTCTTTGTCTCCTACTCTCTTGCTACTTTTTCTGGTTTTGATTGAACATTTTATATGATTATATTTTCTCTCCTCTTTAGCATATCAATTATCTTTACTTTTCTTAGTGGTTGCCCTAGCATTTGCAATATACGTTTACAACTAATCAAAGCCCACTTTCAAATAATGCATTACGAATTCCCAGGCAGTGCCAATTCCTCCCTCCTATTTCTTATAACATTGTTGCTGGCATTCATTTTGCTTATTCATAAGGTTTAATTACTGGATACATTGTTGCTGATATTATTTTGAACTGTCATCTGTTAGATCAAAACAAATTTTACCTTCATTTATTCCTTCTCTAATGCTCTTCCTTTCTTTATGTAGATCTGAGTTTCTGACATATCATTTTCCTTCTCCCTGAAGAACTTCTTTTAACATTCCTTCCAAGGCAGGTCTCCTAGTGAAAAATTCCCTCAGTTTTTGTTTGTCTGAGAGAGTCTTTTATTCTTCTTCACTTTGAAAAATAATTTCACTGGATATAGAATTCTACGTTGGTGGGGATTTTTCTTTCAATTCTTGAAAGCTTTAGTTCAGCTCTCTTCTTGCTTGCATGGTTTGTGAAGAGACAGCCAATGTAATTCTTATCCTTGTTTCTCTGTAGGTAAGGTGCCTTTTTCTCTGGCTTTTTTTTCGAGAATTTCTTTTTGTTTGGTTTTCTACAGTTTGAATATGTTATGCCTAAGTGTAGGTTTTTTGTTATTTATACTGCTTGACATTCTCTGAGCTTCTTGGATCTGTGGTTTAATATTTCAGTCATTATTACTCGTATATTTTTTCTGTTCCTTTCTCTCTTTCTCTTCCTTCTAGTATTCCCATTACATAAATGTTATACCTTTTGTTGTTGTCCTACAGTTCTTGACTATTCTCTTCTATCATTTTCATTCTTTTTTCTCTTTGCATTTCAATTGTAAGTTTCTATTGACATTTTTTCAAGTTCACTGATTTTTTTCCTCGGCCATATCCAGTCTATTGATGAGCCCTTCAAAGGCTTTCTTCATTTCTCTTACAGTTTTTTATTTCTAGAATTGTTTTTTGATTCTTTCTTAGAACTTGCATCTCTTTGCTTACTTTACCCACCTATTCTTGCATATTGTCCACTTTTCCCACTATAACCCTTAGCATATTAATCATACTTATTTTAAATTCCTGATGTGATAATTTCAAAATGCTTTCCATATCTGATTCTGGATCCGATGCTTGCTCTGCCTCTTCAAACTGTGTGGTTTTGGATTTTTAATATGCCCTGTAATTTTTTTTTTTTGAAAGCGAGACATAATGTATTGTGTAAAAGGAACTGCATTAAGTAGACCTTTAGTGCAAGGTTTTATGTTTTTCTGGCCAGAAGTCAGGCTATATTTACTGTTTGCTGTGGCAGCAGGTATCAGAGACTAAATGTCCTCTGGTGTCCTTGTTTGTGTCTCCCCTGTTCTTCTTAAATAAGGATTTAGATGTACAGTTCTTTCAGTTGTAATCCTTTGTTATTATACAGGAGCCCTGTTGATGTGGTGGTGAGGTGTGGGGCAATAGAGAGCTTCTATAATCTGATGATTAGGTCTCAGTCTTTTAGTGAGCCTGTACCCCTGAGCTATGACTTCACATGTGCGTCTCAGTTTTATCACCCCTTAGGTAAATAGGAAGTTAAGAGGGCCTATACTTGGGTATTTCCCTTCCTCCTCCTAGAAGGCTAGAGGGGGCTGGAGTTGGGTATTTATCTTCCCCCAGATTGTTAAGCTCTGGTAAAACCCTAGTCAGTTAGCTTCTGGTAAATAATTTCTCTTTAGGCAGACCTTGTTATGAAGAACAGATGACTTTGAGCATTTTATGGATAAATGGCTACTTTATCCTTCCCCCTGTTGGAAGCACAAGAGGATTTTTATTCTTGATCTTCATTATTTACTGTGAGAACCTGATAGGGCTCCTGGAGGTAAAACTCACAAAAGTTTAGGGACCCCTATTAGACTAGACCCACCTGGAGTTTTTAACTCTCAAGCTACTCTATACTGAGCCTCCAGAAATTTGTCACATACTCTTTAAGTTTTCTTATCCCACTCCTGGTTCCACCACTGGTTTCTGCTCCTGGGCTTCTGCTCCAGTGAGCTGTGATACTCTGTATCCACCAGTCTATCTCTCCATTTTAGGGGGCAGTAGTTAGTCTTGTGACCTCAATTCTCTGATAGATCTAAGAACAGTTGTCAATGTTCAGTTTGTTCAGCTTTTTTCTTCTCCTTACATGCTGGACTGGAGACTGGAAGTGACCAAGAAAAATCTACTTTCCAGCTCACTCAGTTTGTTTGGCAGAAGTCATTTCCTTTTGTCTATAGAACCTGGAGATTTTTTTTTCCTGACTGTTGCTTAGAGACTAATCTCAGTACCTAAACACAGCCTGCAATTTCATGCCACATTGCCCTCTTCATAGGCCATTCAAAACATGGCAGATTTCTTCTTCAAGACAAGCAGGATAGCAAGAGCATATCTGATACCAAAATGATGTCTTATATAATGTTATCAAGGGAGTGTTATCTTACCTTTGATATGTAATGTAATGTAATTACTGTAGTCACGTCCCAGCACCTTTGTCAATCTATTCCTTAGAATCAAGCCACAGGCCCTACCTACACATGAGGATATGGGTACACAAAGGCAGTGCCACCAGGAGGGATCATGAGGGCCCAATACAATTCTGTCTGCCACAGTCTGCCCTCTAGGCCCCATAGTTTCATGCCCCTACCTTATGCAAAATACATCCCCCACAAAGATCCTCAAAAGCCAGATTCTATTATAACATTAGCTCAAAAATCAGATCTCATCAACTAAATCAAGTCCACCTACACGTGATGAGATTCTTGGGGTATAGTTGTTAAGTATACAGACTGGACACATCACATCTTTATGTGTGAATCTATGAAACAAAAGAGACAACTGTCCCAAGACAACCAATGTAGAATGATGGGACAGGCATAAGATAACAGCTATAGACATGCCTGTGTCAAAGCAGGCGTAATTGAGAGGTAGATAAAAGTCAGCAGACAATAGTAGTTCTGAAATCCCATTGAACAAAGGCTGTTAGTTCTTTGATTAGATTTCAGAGCCTGAAACTAATTCTCCTGACTGTCGGCTTTATCCTGTGGGTTCCCTGTTCCAACCTCTATGTTATCCTTACTTTTTTTTTTTATGAAAGCAGCCTGTGTTTGTAGTTGGGAATGTAAAAAAATTGCTTTTAAAACAGTCATCAAGTGCAGTGGGACAAGTACCCATAACACCCACTTTGCCTCCTCCGGTAGAAACATTCTCCCTAGTTTATCTGGGTTTGAAGAATAACTGTCAAGAGCCATTTCACATTTCAGGCTTTAGTCTCTCAACTCTGAGACACACCATTAGAGGTTTTGGCACCAGTTCACCACTCCCACAGCCTTACCTCACCAACCACATGGCTAAACTTTAACTTCAGTATCACTGAAGAATTGTGGTTTCCCAAATCCTAAACAGACATGTTTCAGGGCATTTACATGTAATTGCTCTTGCTTAGATTGCCATCTTCTACCTCCTTCTTTAAAATTATCCCTCTGTCTATCATGATACCCAACCAACTTCCAAATGCTCTATCACAGAAATCTTAGCATTCCTAGAAATAACATGGTATTTTCCAAAAAGCAGACATTCAGTTAATGTTTAGGGAATGAGTGAGCCAATGGCATGATATCTAATTTATTAAAATCTAGTTTCTCCTACACTCTTGAGTAAGCCAAGTAAATCCGTGTGTGTATGTGTATTTGTGTGTTTAAATTTTTCAGAATAACAAACTGAAATTTAGGGAATCCAAAAGTTGAGCATCTTTCACTTTATTATCTCTATTTCTTGAGCACAACAATTTTACTGCTGAGTTCTTTCATATTTCCAAAGCAATAGTTACTTGATTGCCACATTATCGTGTTTCAGATCATAAAATAAGATGGAAAATTTCCCAATTTGTTTTACAAAACAGCATAGCTCCTACTCTTAAACCTAATACACAATAATAAATATATAATCAAAGTTGTGATTCATAAACTTATCTTCTGAAACTATTTAAATCTTTTACTAAAAGGAATAACATTTAGAAATTAACTAGAAAGGAAGAGAGAAAGAATAAAAGGAAGGAAGCAATGGAGGGGGGCTGGTGGGAGGAAGGAAAATCTCCAAGTTACCCAGTAAAACAAGAAAATGAAGATGACATACAATGTGTTCCCTCTTGCCCAGCAGCAGCCCTCCACTACTTATAAGGTTGACTGCCTTATTCAATTATTTACTTATTCAGAAAGTAAAGAACCTGCCTAAGACTTCACTAGGGGTGCAAAAAGCTGCTGGACTTGACCCTGGAACGTTCCCTAACAAAAGCAGTAGTACCACCACTGGCTGCAACTCTGGCTTGGGTTCTCTTTTCCTCATCTCATAAAGACAAGGATAGGAAGAAACGGGACCATATCATTGACCTTGGCCAAAAATTCCAGGACTTTCATCTTGCTGGTTTCAGTTTGGGCTCTTGGACCACAGGGGAATTCATATCATGTAGGATCACTATTGGGAACTTGCTGATACTCCAGGTACTTTTCCTATACCAAATCTCTGGTAATGAGCTTTCTGGATTCTCCACAAATGAAGTGCTTTCTCCCATCATATGTCTACATCATATTCGGGAATTCTCAGATTTCCTCCTAAGTGGTGCAATTGCCCTTCACAAAGGTCATGCCCAGGAAAGTCATCAGGAGACCAATCTTTGACAATCACTGCCAGCACTCTAACTCCCATCATTGGTGAAGTCCAGTTTGCTGACAAGGGCATAGAAATGCTTAGTTGGCTCAAAATACTTCAAGTCAAGGACAAAGACCAGCTCCATGTGTTAGAGGCTCTCCAGAGAGGATCACAGGAAAATGGTTCTTATACTTTTTGTTGACCTTTGTCAGCATGTATGCCTTTGTGATGGGCTCTTTAATTTTATATTTGAGCAAAAGGAACTGCATCAACTAGGCCACCGTCTTGTTTAGAGGATTTCTGCATGAGTTCTCACTGGCAAGTGGGACATGTGAAGTGCTTGAGGTTTCATCCTCTTGGAAGTTGGCACCTTCATCAATTCTCGTACGTGAAACATCTTCAATACTGTTGATGGTGGCTGGGGCAATCCAAGAGTCCTGGAGAGTGTTATGTGTCCTATTGGCAGGCAAAGTCTGGGGAATACCCAGAAAAACAGAAGGGAGGAGGAGAGGACCCTTCTTCTCTTACTGCAGTGAGCTGAAGTCCCTCTAGATCCTGGGTCCTACCTCAGCCAAGTACGAATACAGCTGCCTGGTACCTCTCAGGGCTGAAAGCAGGGCTGAGGATGTAGTGGTCCTTATGTTCCCAGGTCTGTGGTCACTTTAGTCCTCTCTCATGCAGATCTTCATATATGATCACTACTCCTTGATTAAAGACTCTCTGGTAATAACACCTCCCTGTAAGCTCTGAGATTTTGCCCAACTGAATCCCTTGTAAATAATGGTTCAGAATCCCAGGCTAAATGTGAAATGGGGAACCTGTAGCAAAAGGCATAGAGCCCAGGAGCTGTGAAGGGCTGTGTCTTAGTCCATTCAGGCTGCAACAACATAATACCACAGACTGAAACAATAGAAACTTGTTTCTCACAATTCTGGAGGCTAGGAGTCCAAGATCAGGGTGCCAACATGGTCAGATTCCAGAGAAAACCCTCTTCTGTATTACAGATTCCTGACCTCTCGCTGTGTCCTCACAAGGTGGAAGGGAGGAGGAATCTCTCTGGGGTCCCTTTTATAAGGCATGAATCCCATTCATGAGGGCTCCACTTTCATGACCTAATTACCTCCTAAGGCCTCCACCTCCTAACACCATCACATTGCGGAGTGAGTTTCAGCATATAAATTTGGAGTGAGAGGAACACAAACATTCAGATGATAACAAGTTGTCAGAGAATAAATAGTTTATCTGTTCCTTGTCTTCACCAGCCAGACTTTGTCTCTATGTACCTTCTGTTAAAAAAATATTTACTTTCTACACACAAGGTGCAGAACTGGATGATTTTTGTGAACTCTGAATCTTTTGATATTATGTAGCATTGCATAATCCACTACATGACTTTTTTTTGACCTTCAATTACCGTAAGGTATATATGAAATAGTAAGAAAATCTGCCAAGTGTGTGTGTTAGTAATTTTGTATTTCTATATACATAGACATAATCTCAAAAATTTCGCGAGACAGTATTTAGTCTTACTATGTGTGATTCGCTCTGATATTTGCTATTCTATTTTTGGTCCATTCTCTATACTATACTGAAATGATAATTAAAAATTCCAGTACTTACTTCTAAAGAGGTTTCAGGTGTTTATTGGTATATTCTCTAGCGTCACAGTGCCTCAACCACCTAAACCCATGGTACCTGTGTTATGAAGTGCTTTCTCTGATTCCTACAGTGGAGCAGTAGAAATTCAGTGTTCCAAGGCACACTGGGAAGAAAAAGATCTGTCTGATCTTGTCATCTACCTTTTATTGTAGGCTACAGAGCACCCCCAACTTCAGGGCGTGCCCCTCTCCTCCACCAGGAAGCAGTTTCAGACCTAACTTTAGATCCGTAAAGAAAACATTGATACATTGTACTTCATCAAAACTAAAACTGTTGCTTTGCAAGAGACACTGTTAACGACAGAGAATGAAAACCACAGACAAGGATAAAATATTTGCGAATCACATATTTGACAAAAGACTTGTACCCAGATAAAAAAAGAAAGAACGTGCTGAACAGCAATAAGAAAAAAAGATTCCAATTAGAAAATGTGCATAAGACTTGAACACACACTTCACAAAAGAGGACCTATGGATGTAAAATAGACAGATGTAAATATGTTCAATATGATTATCCATTAAGGAACTGTAAATGTAAGCCATGATGAAATGCCACTACACAACTACTACAATAGCTAAAATAAAAATTACTGAAAATATGACATACTGGTGAGAATGTCAAGCAATTGGATCACTCATACATTAATAGTGAGAAAATAAAATGGTCCCAGATCTCTAGAAATCAATTTGCCAGTTTTTATGAAGTTAAACACACACTTACTGTATGAGCAAACAAACATCTCCTAGGAATTTAGAGAAAAGAAATACAAAACACCATAAAACAAAGGTACGTAGCCACCTTATTTGTAGTAGCCCAACATTTAAGATAACCCAACTGTCCTTCAGTGGATGAATGGATAACAGACTGAGGTATATCATCAACCCAAGGGAATACTACTCAGCAATAAAAAGAGAACCAACGAATGATACATGCAACAACCGGGATGGATCTCTAGATCATTACACTGAGTGAAAAAGTTGACCTGAAAATTAAATCTTACATACTGTGAATTCCATTTATATAACATTTTCAAAATGGCAAAATTATAGTGATGGAGAACAGATTCATAGTTGTCAGGGGTTAAGGTTTGAAGGAAGGTGTGACTCCAAATGGGGAGCATTAGAGACTTTTTATCTGGTGATGGAACAATTCTGTATCCTGATTGTGATAGTGGTTCCATTAATCAATATATGCCAAAAAAAGCTTAAAGAACTATAACCACTCCCTGTCTAATAGGTGAATGTTAAAACTTTGCAATCTAATTTAAATTGCAGTATAGTTAATAATATTGTGCCAATGTCATTTTCTGAGTTTTGATAAATGCACTATTCTATGTAAACTGATATCTTAGGTTGAAGCTGGGAAAAGGGTACATGAGAACTCTGTACTATTTTTACAACTTCTACGTAAGTCTAAAATTTATTTTTATGAAAGGGTTCAAAATGAATAGGGAGGCTACAACTCGTGGTACAATTGCCAGTGTCCACCAATGTCCAGTTTTTCTCTCCTTATAGTACAGCATTTCTAAGCCCATTGCAGTTGAGTGGGTCACCTGATTAGAATGTGCTTCTGATGGAGGTAGTGATTTAAAATAAAATGCAGAGTGATACAGAGGGAGTGGGCTATGATAAAATTGCTTATGCAAACAGAGAAGGAGAGGCAAGAAATAATCTCTGGGTTATGGTCAATGGAAAAGGTCAAAATAAAGGACAGAAAGAAAAAATTCGCTAAACGGAGAATATACCAGCTTTTCAAAAAAAGATAATATAGGAAAATAATCCATGTTGCTTGCACCCTTTGTGGTTCAGCCATCTTACTCTGTTGGCATTTACCAGGAATGGATGCATTATTCTTAGTAATACATCTCTTCATTCAACAGTAATACGTCAAATAGTGAAATGTGATTTACATTTTATCACAGATCATGTGAATACTGTGGGAAGGGCTAGTAAAAATCATTTTTTTAAATTTTCAAACTTATAAAGTCACAACTACTACAATATTGAAGATTGAGTTTCATGTCTCCTTTTTCCAAAGCCAGGTAACCTTTTTCTGGGATGCAATTTCCCCAGCTGTACAACAAGGAGAATGAAGAATCTAGCCCTGGTCCCTTCAGATTCTGAAAACATTTATAAAACTGTAGGGTGGGAAGGAGACTTGCCTATCAGAACAGACATCAAGAAGAGCTCTCCCAAAAGGGGGAAAAATGGGGCCAACACAGGAGGACACAGGAAGAAGAAAAGTGAAGGATAAAGATATCAGGAGATGAGAAGAGTGTCTTCCAGAGCTCAGCAGAGTGGGAGAAATGTAACACAGGGAGAGACATTGGCTGGAAATGTACACCGTCCATGCATTCCTCTGAGCTACTGAAACCGGCCAGCCCAGCAGAGAGCTGTGCTTCTGGGCTGCCTGTGAAACATCATACTGTCTTCACTCTAAGGATGAAGTGGGATCAGTGTGTATCAGTTACTGTGTTTCCTCTTCCTATGTTTAAGGAGACAAGGGAGACTTCCCTCTCTCTCTCTCTCTCTCTCTCGTCTTTATTTCTCTCTCTCTTTCTCTCTATCTCTCTCTTCGCTTCTTGTAGAATGAAAAAGAGCTGTGCCAGACAGTAGCTTTGTTATGCATTGTGTGGGCCTTGTAAGTTACTTATATTTCATCTCCTTTTCGTGTTGGATATTAGAAAGGATAGGACCAAATTTAGGACCAAACAAACAAGTCTATACAAAAGACATTTTGCATACTGTTTCCTTGTTGAATTCTACTTGCCATTTCTACTCTCATTTAAAAAATCTTGCTTTAATCATTTTTATTTTAAATTGTTTTATTATCTTACTGTAAAGTCTTTTTTATGTAAACATCCTTAAATTCTTTCTGAGACTAATGGGACAAAATTATATTAATGAATAAATGAAGTAATATTGTAAAGGGATGAGAAAAGCTATAAGAAAATGGCATAGGGGGCGGCCCTGTGACCAAGTGGTTAAGTTTGTGTGCTCTGCTTTGGTGGCCCAGAGTTTTACCAGTTTGGATCCTGGGCGCAGACATGGCACCACTCATCAGGCCATGCTGAGGTGGCATCCCACATAGCACAACTAGAGGCGCTCACAACTAGAATATACAACTATGTACTGGGGGGCTTTGGAGAGAAAAAAGAAGAAGAAAAAGAAAAAAGATTGGCAACAGATGTTAGCCCAGGTGCCAATCTTTAAAAAGAAAAAATGGCATAGAAACATTTTTCAAAGAGTATAGATATAAAAGAGAGAAATGTAATTTTAGATGGTTTGAGGATTGCCATACCTTGACGTTCGAATCAGAGCAAAATGCAGAAGAGTTAGGAAATGTTCTTGTTGAGAGATGGATGTTCAAGGACACAGAAGCTGAATATGTAATGTCACTCTGAGAAATTCCCAAAACAGAATATTGAGCAGAAGTGGTTTTCAATACAGCTACAAGTGTAGGGAACTGTCCATGTTCAGCAAGGAATATATAATACAGGAGCTGCAGAAAGGGCAAAAATGACAGAACATATATTATAATCATGTAGAATAATAACAACTGCTTTATGATCCAGTAGTAATGTGGAACTATTTAAAAGTAAGAATGAAGCAACAAATCATTTAGATCTGCAGCAAAGGCAGACTAAAGAAACAGGATGATAAAATGGAAAAAGAAGGAAGGGTTCTTATTTGCAAGCAAGAAATGCTGGTTGAAATATAAAACGGTATTAGGGAAAATACTGGTGTTTTTTCACTCCTTTTTACCTTTTTTTGGAGAATGTAGGCACATTTTTTAAAAGATAAAGTAAAAATACTATGAGAATTGCACTGCAAACTAATATGTGTATATCTTCTATAACAAAAATCTGCAGAATCACCTTTGGATCAAAAGCATTTGGTAAAACTTAGGGATTAATGAGTTATGGAAAGAGAGCCATTCTTTAAAAAACAAAGAAATAAAAAAATACTCACTGGAGAATAGAGAATATGATTCTTTTACAAAGGAAAAGAAACTAACATGGAACAGATAATACCATGGGGAAAAATTACTTAGGCATGAAATAATATTGAATTATATCAATGTAAGCAAAGTCATTAATGACTTTTTTTACCAGGATAATTTATGAACGAAAGCTTTGTAATAGAAGAAAACTGAGACAAGAAAATAAGTATGTGAGCTGTAGCTAACAACTGGGAAGGTAACAACATTTACAGTAGAGAAGAAGAATTAACAAAGTCATGAATCCCAGTTCTGTTCCAATGGTATTACTTTGTGAAAGGTACCCACATGTTAACTTAAAAAATGCTGTGTTGAATAATAGCCTATGAAGGAAAATTTGTTTTATCTTACATTGTTCTCATGAAAATCAATAGGTTAAAAAAAGTACATTTATTTTTAAATAGCACAATTTCTTTATATGAGCTTGGAAAACAAACATATAAACACTACATTTATAATATGGAAAGCCATCAATGTTATTTGTAGCTGCCAATATTAGTTGCATAGTCTTTCATATATAAATATTGAATCCGGGCCGGCCCGGTGTCGCAGTGGTTAAGTGTGCACGTTCCGCTTCGGCGGCCCAGGGTTCACCTGTTCGGATCCCGGGTGTGGACATGGCACCACTTGGCACGCCATGCTGTGGTAGGCATCCCACATATAAAGTAGAGGTAGATGGGTATGGATGTTAGCTCAGGGCCAGTCTTCCCCAGCAAAAAGAGGAGGATTGGCAGCCGTTAACTCAGGGCTAATCTTCCTCAATAAATAAATAAATAAATAAATAAATAAATTTTGAATCCAATCACATCAGGGAGAATTTATTTTAGATATATATACATAATTTCTGCTTTTAAAATATAACTCACAACTAGACTTTTGGTGGTGAGCATGATGTAGTCTATACAGAAGTTGTACATAATGATGTACACCTGAAAATTATCTAATGTTATAAATCAATGTTACCTCAATAAAAAAAAGAAAAGAAAATTTAACTTAAAGCTTTTTCTGGAGGGAGTCCTTTAAGTTGATTGCCTAATACTTAGATTTTAATTTTTTTCCCTAATTATACAAGGGATAAGTAAAGCAGAGGGTGTGTGTTTATTCTGGTATCATAATAGTTAAATTTTTATGGCAATTTGACTGGGCCATGGTCAAACATTATTCTGGGTGTTTCTGTGAGAGTGTTTTTGGATGAGATTACCACTTAAACCTGTAGACTGAGTAAATCAGATGGCCCTCCATAATGTGTGGGTGCACCTCATACTATCAGTTGAGGGCCTGACTAAAACAAAGTCTGACTCGCTCCCGAGTAAGAGAGGATTCCTCCTGCCTGACTACCTCCCAGATGGGACATTATATTTTTTGCTCTCTTCAGATTTGAACTGAAATGTCAGCTCTTCCTGGTTTTCAAGCCTGCTGGCATTCAGACTGGAACTGCATTATCGGCTTTCCTGGGTCTCCAGCTTTTCGACTCACCCTGCAGGTCTTGGGACTTGTCAGCCTCCATAATCACATGAGCCAATCACTCGTCATAAATCTCTTTCTATATATATGTATGTATGCACACATACATACATCCTGCTGGTTCTGTTTCTCTGGAGAATCCTGACTAATGCAGGTATCTAAATCATATTTTGAATATTCATAGTATTTTATAATCATAAAGGAAATGCATATGAGCTTTATCAGTGTTGGAAAATATTGAAAACATAAATTAAAAAATTAAGTAATCATGTACCTTTCCACAACCAGGAGAGGAATATTGTTGATAATTTGCTCTGCAGGTTTATGCTCTCCTGCTTAAACATATATATATACACATGCATATAGACACACATATACATACATATATATGCGTGTGTGTCCCACAGTCTCTCCATCCAAATGTTTATTTTAATGCATTTAAAATTTTGGTTGGCTTGCAGTTTAGGGACATTTGTATGTCATAAAAATTTAGGTTTTAAATTTGGATTCTACTACTTATATTTCTGGAGAAGATGAAATAACAGGAAATAGATCTAGCCACCTGCCTGAAACAACTAAGAAAACAGACAGAATAATAAAATACATATGACAACCATTTTCAATATATTGGGCATCAGGCAAGGAAAGACAATAATTCCTGAGAGACTGAATACAAACGAGGTGAGCCTAGAATTGCCCGAGCTTGCTGCTTGAGCCTGCAGCGTAGGGACAGGTAGCTCAGGTAAAAGTTGGCCATTTTCTGGAGTTGAGAGAGAGAATTGCACTGAGAAAGAATTCTAGAGTCCACTTAGAAGGCTTTCTGCTCCCACTAGTGAGAATAGGAAAATGTATTATGCCCAGGGCGTCAGAGAGAGTACTCAGATGGGTTTTGTCTGTATAAGGATGAAAGATTAGCCCTAGATTTATACTGCTTTGGCCACATCTAACAAATCTTAAGAGCAAGAATTGGAAAGATCACAATGTTTCTAAGAAACGTACCTGAGTCATAGAACAAAGCTCAAGAATATGCATGTGTTGAAAAAACAATATCCAGCACAGTGTGAACAAGGCCAAATTCACAATGTTTGGCATCCAATCAAAAATTGCCAGGCATGCAAAGAAGCAGGAAAATATGTCCACTAAGGAGAATAAAAATTAATTGATCAAAATTGATCTAGAAATCGTACAGATGGTAGAATGAGTAGACAATGACATCAAAAGAGTTATTTTAACTATATTCCACATGTTCAAGAAACAAAAGGGAAAACATGTAAATAGAGACATATAAGATATAAAGAAACACAAATGAATTTTGTGGTGTAAATTGCAAGGTCGGGATAAAAATATGCACTGATTTAGACTAATGACAAATTAGATATAGCAGAAGAAAAGATTAGTGAACCCACGTATTTTGAAAATTACAATATATCTGAAGGAAGTGAAAACACTAACTCAAAAAGATATCTGTGCCCCCATGTTCATTGTGGCATTAATTACAATAACCAAGACATGGAAACAACCTAAGTGCCTAAGTGTTCATCGATGGGTGAATGGATAAAGAAAATGTGAGATATAATAATATATATATATATATATATATATAATAATATATATATATTATTGAGCCATAAAAAAGAAGTAAATCCTACCGTTTGTGACAACATGAATGAACTTCGAGGACATTACGGTAAATGAAATAAGTCAGACAGAGAAAGCCAAATGCTGTATGATTTCACTTATATGTGAGAATCTAAAAAAACATCAAACAAACTCTTAGACACAGAGAACAGGTTGGTGGTTGCCAGAAGTGGGAGGTGGGCAAAATGGATAAAGGTGGTCAAAAGATACAAACTTCCAGCTGTAAAATAAACAAATCCTGGGGGAAAAAAATCATAGAATGAGCTTTAAAATAATACCCACCATGTGCTGATTTTATTCACCACTGAGGAGGTTGCTGAATTTACTAGGAATGCTATAAAGCAGACAATTGTGATTTCTCTATATTGTTTGAATTATTTTGCTACAAAAACATATGTACCACGTTTTTTGTAATTAAAATATTTAAATAAGCCTAACAGGAATAGCAGCTGTGTATTAGATAAAGTAACTGCTAGCCAATGCAACAGACATAAACTGAAATCTGAATAGCTTCCCACAATGAAAGCTCATTTCTCGATGTGCGTTGGCGGGGCCCCTGTGTTATCAGGTGACCCAGGGAATCAGGCTGTGTTATTAAAACAACCCTCTCCATCCCTGGTGGAATTTCTGAGAAGGCTAAATCTACCTTGTAATTCTCCAACTTTTTTGAGAACCTGCTATGTGACAGGCGCTTCAAAATACAGACATATCAAGTTATCAAAAGGATCCTGTAAAACTTCAGCAGAAAGGGTTTGCCTTCTTTGCTCCAATCCATCTTTCTTGACTGACCCTTGCAGTAGATTCTAGAGTCTCAAGAGAATGAGAATGTTCTCCTTCTATTAAAGCATGGTCAAAGCCTTAATTTATGAGTCCCAGCAACCCTCAGCATGACTGAACATACAGGACACTTTTACAGATGGCATTAGGCACAAGGGAAAAACTAGGATTTTTCTCAGGGGCAAGTACTGAGACAAGAGGCAGCCGAAGGATGGTGAACTATTTTGACCTTTGTTGTTCAAAGATAGTGTGTCTGCCAAGAAGTCATTTTTCTTCTGAACGACTAGTCTAATTCTAGTCGACTCTGGGTTCTGAGGACATCAGCCTCAGTAGATGTTTGCTATACAGTGATTTCCATGGTGTCTCCTCATCTCCAACTTATGAGGGGGGCTTTAGCCATTGACCATCGAGGTACGCTCACTCATTGGTGTGTGTGTTCAGAGGCCAGTCTCAAATAAGACATACCATTAAAACTCTACTGCACATATCAGGATGATTTCAAAAACCTTCCCTACCTGTAGCATTACATCCCCAAAACTGGTAGCTTATGTTCCAAAATGAACTCTTCTCACAAGCTCATGTGGGAAATATTTTGAGAAGGCAGTGGGGACATCCACTGAGTGCGAACTTCAGTGTCCAAAGTGACCTTTTACATGGATGTGTCTAAACCTAACTGTCTCTCATCACCTTTTATGTGCAAGGCTCTGTTGCTCTTATACAGGCGCCACATGGAGAAAGTGACCTCCAGGGAGTTGGGATGCTCTAAGTCAGGAGGAAGGCTAGTGATCCTGGGCAGTCTGTTAGATTGGCAGCAGGGAGCAGCCTTCAGAGGAGGAGACAGTGAAGAACTGGTCAGCCGGTCAGGTTCCAGAGTTGGACAGCAAGTCACACTGGGAATGACCCAGGGGAAGGATGCTGTAATGCAGGAAAATGCTGGAACTCAACAAAAGCCAGCACCAGGGAAGAGTCAGCTGTTAAGAAACCCTGGGGTTAGGGACAGCAGGATCCCAAGTAAATGAAGCCCACAGACGATCCCCAAATTGTGTATCATGCTCATATTCACCTTCCTTCTTCAGGCCTGCTTTTAGTATTTTGGTGACAAAGTTGTCTTTATCATTGTCTGAGAGACATTGTGGGGTAGTGAAAATGGAAATGAATTAAGAGACAGAAGGGCTGCTTCAAGCTGGGAAGAGTGGAACAGTGTGGGCAGTAGAGGAATTCAGACCAGGCTCTGGTCCCAGTTCTGTCACTTTATCAGCCTTGTGAACTTGAGAACATTGCAAGTTCTTCATCTGCCGTGCGGGTTTAATAAGCCCCCTCTTATAGGACTGTTGGAATGTATGTAGTATGTAATGTATGTAACGTACCTGGCAAAGTGACTGGCAAATATTGAGTCTTTCATGAATCACAATTATTACTCTGATTATTCTGATCCCAGGTGATACTACCTACACACTGTGGAATTTTTTTTAATCCAGGAGATGTCAGAGAATATGCAACACTCTAGGACAGGCGGCACCAAAATACCAAAATGTTGCCTAGCAAGTAAAACTAAGTAAATTTTCTCTAGCTAAGGATATGTTATCTAATTTTAGTATGAGGGAGTCTGTCCCAATTAGAGGCAGCTCAAAGGTTCTAGAATTTGTGTCAAGGAAGACAACTTTCCTCCCTCCTAGCTGAATTTCCATCCAAACCACCCCTATTTTCGTTTACTTCACTACCACCAAAATTCTAGCCCTAGCTTAGAGTTTGCAAACTTATACCCAAGATAACCTAATTACTTTGCCATTTTAATTGTGTGGGTTCTGGCTCTCCCCATCCGAGGCAGAGTGTGAGCCCAGTGGCTTCTTGACATCTCCCTTCAGGGAAGTACCATCCTTGTTTCTTTGACATTTCCTAGACATGACATACATAAAACACCTAGTTTGTGGACTGTGTTCACCTGCCTTGTGACAAGAGCACAGGACCCTTTCCATCCTTGCCCCAGGTAAAGATTTCTGTCTGGTTTACCCATAATCCCAAAGTAGCTGTTAAGAGCAGTTTTCCATTTCCAGGCTTAAGTCTCTCAATTCTCAGACACTCAATCTGAGATCTGCCTTTTCTTCATACTTCTTATAACCTCATCTAGCCCAGAATTCTGCCTTACTTAAAATGACCTCCTTCTGAAGGACTTGGGGTGTCCCAACCCCAAACTGCCTCGCCTCAGGTAATTGACACTTGACTGCTCTCGTCTGGAACCTCCTCCTCTTCCTCATCCCTTCTTTTTAGTTGACCTTTCGGTCTTAGAGTGTATCACACCATCTTCCTTATAAGGCAGCAGCCCCTAGACTCTGTAATTCTATGAGTAGTGGCCTGATCTTCTTTTTCTTACTATCCCCAGTACTACCATGGAGACTTCCAAAGAGAAGATGCTCAGTTAACCCTTGGGAATTAAAGAGACAGTGAGCAGGGTCTCTAACATATTATGATTCATTTCTTCCACATTCCTGAATAAGCAGAGAAAATCCAGGTGTATATATATATATATTTTAATATTATACATATATATATATTATTTCATAGGAGAAAGATTAAAAAGAATAAGTCAAACTATAAATTTAACACTGTTTACTGTTCTATTTCTTTGTTTCATGATTCCGAACTAATTTTCCCCTGGAGTTCTTTCACATTTCCATGAAAATCCCTATGCCAATACCATGTTAATCTTCTTCTGTATAATATAAAATATAGAAGACAAAACATTTTTTTTCACAACCAGAAGGATCTACAACTAGAATATACAGCTACGCACTGGGGGGCTTTGGGGAGAAGAAGAAGAAAAATAAATAAATAAATAGATTGGCAACAGATGTTAGCTCAGGTGCCAATCTTTTTAAAAAAAAACACTTTTTTTTAAACAAATACCAAAACTCTAACACTTAAAACTTGTAAGTAACAGTGTGATCTATGTTATTCACAAACAGATTCTGAGCTTAGCATACCTTCTACTAAAAGAAAAAACTCATACACGCCCCTACAAGTTGCTTATGTTGAACAGGAACATAAAAAGATATACATTTTGTTACCTCTGCCCACCTCTGCTTTCCACTGCTTAGAAGGTTGATGCTCTTTTCAAACACAAAGTAAAAGATCTGCCTCATGCTTTACTAGATGTGGGAGAAGCTGCTGGCCATACCCTGGAATGTGCACTGGCACTGGCAATAGTGGCAGCCCTGGCTGCAACTCTAGCTCAGTCTCTTCCTCATCTCTCAAAGCCTTTTTATACAGTTTTGAGAAAACAATGCAGACAGTGTCATTGTCCATGACTGAAAATTCCAGGATTTTCATCTGCTGGTTTCAGCATGGGCTCTTGGACTCCACAGGAATTCATAGTGTGGAGGATTGCTGTTAAGCTCCTACCAGTACTCCAGGTACTTTTCCTACACCAAATCTTTGGTGATGAGCTTCCAGTGCTCCCCAAATATGAAAGACCTTCTGCCATCACATACCACCAACACTTTCAGGAATTCCCAGATCTCCTCCTCGGTGGCATGGTTGCCCTTTATGAAGATCATGCCCAGGAAATTTATCAAGACACCAGTCTTGGGTAACTCTCTGTCACCACTCAGACTCCCTATGTTGCTGATGTCCAATTTGCTGACTAGGCTTTAGCAGTAACCACTGGGGTTAACTTCCTTCAAGTCAAGGCCAAAGACCAGCTTCATTCTCTCAGAGACTCTCTTGAGGATCTGAAGGAAGTGTTCCTTGTACTTTGTCTTGACGGTCTTCAACATGTCTGCCTTCATTATAGGCTCTTTCATTTTATGTGCACCAACAACCCTGCTTTCCTAGTTTAGAGGATTTTCATGTGTGCTCTCAGTGGAGGCTGGGACCTGGGACATGCTTGTAGTTTCTTCATCTTGATTCTTGGCATCTGTATCTGAACTTGTACATGAAGCACCTACAGCAGCAGTGGTGATCGGTGGGGCTCTCTGAAACTCCCGGGGAGGGCCTGCGGCAGGGGAGCTCAGGGGACCACCTCCAGAAACAGGGGAGAAGGGGGATGGGGACTGTTTTGCTGCTGCTGCAGTGGCCTGAGCACTTCCAAGACCTTGGGTCTAACCTTGGGCCTGGCAGCATTTTTCATGGGCACAGAGCTTACTCTTCTGACACCAAGGCATGATGACACTGGTCAGGAACAGCAGGCAGGACAGAAGGCTAGGAGATGTGGACACTTAGAAGAAGGAAAATGAGATGGTGTGAGCACCTTCAGCAGGGAGATTCCACCTTAGCTTTAAAGAAGGCCGCCTCTGCAGGGTCCTTAAGGGCACCACTCTAGGACTCCACAGGGCCCCTGTGCTCCTGGTCAGCCTGTCCCCTGAGAACCCTGTGGAGGAAGTTAGAGGGAACCTTAGGCTGCAGCCTGCCAGCCCTGCCTAGGGCTGACTAGGATGACAGCAGGCGTTAGGAGTGGAACCCCTTTTGTTCTGGAGTGGGAGTTCCTCTCAATTCACGTTCAGGACCATCATGTCAACCCTTGGGAGGGCCTGGGCCCCTCCTCTCTGCTGCTCATTTCTGTGAAGCCCTCCCCCTCCCTGTCCTGGGTTCTTTGGGTACTCAGTATGACTCAGTCCTAACCTTGGCTCTGCATAAGGCCTGCCGCCTCCCTTCTGCAGATCAGTTGCTGCACCTTCAGACCAAGGATCTCACCTCCTTTAGACCTGATATAAAGAAGTGAGAGGGGTCCTTTGTTTGACAGCCCTGCCCTGGACCTCCAAGAATTAAAAAAAGGACAAGATTGGACTCTTCAATATTCCCTCTATCCAGGGGTAGGTGAGCTCTTCAGTCCTCACTCAGGTTCCTTGGTTTGAATCATGACAGGGCCTGGGGCTCCCCTCTTCTGGAACTCTGGCCTATCTCCTCCTAGTAAGACCTGCACCTCCCTGTCACCCAATAGCAGGACGTGAGGATTGCCTCATATGGCCACAGCCTAAGAAGGAAAGCTGTGACAAGCAGGTTCAGACCCTATGTTGGGCACTCCCACTCAAGGTCCTCACTCAGAGTCCTGACTTTGACTCATAGGAGGGCCTAAGATTCCTCTCTTGGCTGACTTGGGACCACCCCCCTTAAACTAAGGCCCTCACTTCTCTGTTACCTCTGGGTGGGAACTGATGGGCACCTCTTCCTGATATCTCTTCCTGGGGCCTCCCAGGGCTGACAATAAGGAGGAGTCTGTGTTGCTCCCACCAATAAGGGGTAAGTGGTCCCCAAAGTCCTCAGATTCCCCACCTTGATTCCTGGTACAACCTGGAAATTCTTCTTCTGCTAGTCTGAAACACTTCACATCAGATCAAGGTCCTTACTTTCCTGAGACCTCAGAGGTGAAAGAAAGCAGGAGCCACATCTGGCCATCCCTGTCCATATCCTCCCTGTATTGGTAGCAAGGGTAAAACTCTCAATGGGACCCCACTGTTCTAAGGTTGGTAGCCTCCTTCACTTCTCACTTGGTCAGGATCTTGAGTACTCACTCAGCCCACCAGAGATCTCCAGACTCAAGCCAACATTTTCACCTCATTGAGTCTTCTGGGATGGAAGTGAGGAAGTGACATATCTGACTACCCCTGTCCGAGGTTTCCCAGAGCTGGGAGATGATGGGACTTGGTGTCTTCCCTCTGCTCTGGGTCAGTGCTTTCCTCAGTCCTCTCTCAACATCCTCCGTATCTTGAATTGAAGCTATCCCTTCATACAAAGACCCCCAATTCCCTGAGACTCCCTAGGAAGAAGTGAAATTTGCCTCATCTGGCCACAACTGCCTGTGGCCTCCCAAGGCTAAGAGTAGTGGAAGGATTCTGTGTTGCCCCACTGTTAAGAGGTAGGTGGTCCCCTTAGTCTTCAGGGTCCTCACCTTGACTCCTGGAACAACCTGGAAATCCTCCCTCTGCTGCTTTAAGGTCACCCCCTTTGATGAGGTCCCTCACCTCCATGAGATGCCCTGGAGGGAAGTGAGTATGACTCATCATGTCACCATGCCTGAGTCTCCCAGGTCCAACAATGGGACACGGCTGTATGTTGCCTCCTTCTTTCTGGGAAGAGCACCCTTATTGTCACTGGGTGCTACCACATTGACTTCTGTTAGGCTCCTCTGCTGAATGGGGCCTCCCTCATTAGTCCGAAGATTTCAAGTCCCTGAGACCTCTCCTCCCTCAGCAAATGAGGGGTAACCTCAGCCTAAAGGCTCCATTTGTGGCCTCCCAGGGCCAACTGCTGAAGTGGAACTTTGTGTGGACCCCTCTTTTCTGGGGTAGTTCATTCCTTATACAAGATTTTTACCTTGACACATGCCATGGCCCAGAATTTCACTCTCTACTGAACTGTACAGCCAACCTGAAGACCAAGGCCCTCATCTCCTTGTGACCCTCTAAGCAGAAGTCAGGGGGCACCTTAGTCAGCCAGATGTTCCCTGGGCCTCCCAGGGCTAACAGCAGGGGAGGAGCTATGTGCAACCCCATCAGTCATGTGTTGAGTGCTCCCCATTTCCTCACTCAGGGTCTTCATCTTTACCAGTTTTGGGAGTCCACCCTCTGTTTACCTGAGGCCACAGCCCTCAGCCTAGGTCATCACCTTCCTGGGACCTCCAAGGCGGAAGTCAGGATGAGCCACATCCACCCACAACTGTTTTGGTCTTTCAGGGGCTGACAGCAGGGGTGGGGCTCTATGAGAACCTATTGTTCTGGAGTCAGTGGTTCCTTTCGTGGGAAATGTCACATCCCTACCAAATCTTGAACAGTTTCCCTATCACAATCTTGCAGAGAGAAGGTCCTGATTCCAGGAGTGATGTGAGATGGGGAAGCTGAAGCACAAGACAGGGGCCCCAGGACAGGTGGTGGGCTATCTGAGAAAAAAACACATTGATCTATTCCTTCTGTCAAGACTTAGCCGCTTATGTGACTTCTGTTGTACAAGATTTACTTTCTACAGGGAAGAGTGTGTCCAGAATGATTTTTGAGACCCCAATCTTTTGAGGCTAACTGACTTTGTTTATGTAGATGATGATATTGTCACTGAATATTATCTTTTTTCTTCTTTAAATCTCTCTCATTTATGTTGGTATTCTTATTGCCCTAGCTATAATATTCCAATCCACTGCTTTGTGTACAGAGTCCTTCTTTTTATCTCTTGAGATATATTTTGGAGCAGTGAGGGGAAAAATGTGAATTAAGAGACACAAAGTCAGGCATGCTAGAAGGACTGGGAAAATGTGGGCTTTAGACAAATCCAAACCAAGAGTCTAATCTATGCTCTATCACTTACCAGCCTTGTGAACTTGAGAAATTTGCAAGTTATTCATGTGTAAGCCTTATCTTATAGGGATGTTGAAATATACATACTGTATTATAAAGGACTTGGCATACTGACTGGGAAATGTTGGTTTTTTAATGATTGAGATTTATTATATGATTATTTTGAATCCCAAAAATATCAAGCTCCCATCAGAGTTTTTTCTTAATCCAGTATGTATAAGAGAATATGCAATGTTCTACAATAAACAAACATTCTTTAATAAGCTAAGCAAATCCAGGTAGATATCTTTTAATATTACAAAAAGAAAGACTAAAAGGAATAAGGCAAACCAATAATTGAACGTATTATAAGTTTTTATTTTTTTCCTCCATTTTGTGACCCCAACCATTTTACTGTTAGATTCTTTCACATCTCCATGAAAATCCTGCTCCAATGCTGCATTAGCTTGTCTAGATCATGAACAAAATATTGACTATTTTCAATTTGTTTTAAAAATTCCAAAACTGTAACTTTTAAACAGCAAAAAATGTGAGAGCCATGTCATTCATATATTCATATTCTGAAGCAAAATAAACCTTCAATTAAAAGGAATAACATTGGAAAAAATATTGAATATCTCTATCTAGCACATATTTATATTTACCCAGAAGTTACTCATGTGGAAAAGGAACAAAAAGAAGATACATATTTTGTTAAAACTAATCTCACCTCAACCCCTCACTACTTAAAAGATTAAATGCTCTTTTAAAACTGTAAGAAGATATACATTTTGTTCCCTCCAGCTCCTACTATTCTCAACTATTTAGAAGGTTGACTGCTCTCTTCAAACCCAAAGCGAAAAACCTGCCCCAGACCTCACTAGATGTGGGAGGAGCTGCAGGACTTGGCCCTAGAAGGGGCAGTGGCCTTGGCAATATTGGCAGCCCTGGCTGCGAATTTCACTCCTGCTCTCTCTTCCTCATCTCTCAAAGCCTCCTCATACAGGTTTGGGAAGGCAGTAGGGACGGTATCATTGATCTTGGCCAGAACCTCCAGCACCTTCATCTTATTGGTTTCAGCATAGGCTCTGGGGCCCCACAGGAATTCGTAGCATGGAGGATCACTGTTGGGCACCTGCCGGTACTCCAGGTACTTTTCTTGCACGAAATCTTTGGTGATAAGCTTCCTGGGCTCCCCGAAGATCAGGTTCTTTCTCTCAGCATAGACCCCCAACACATTGAGGAATTCCCAGATCTCCTCCTCAGTGGCACGGTTGCCCTTCATGAAGATCACGCCCAGGAGTGTCATCAGGAGACTGGTCTTGGGCAAACCCTTATCACTACTCAGACTTTCATTGCCGAGGAGGCCCAGCTTGCTGACAAGGATATAGACGTGGTTGCTGGGGTCGACTTCCTTCAATTCGAGACCAAAGACCAGCTCCAAGTGCTCAGAGCTTCTCCTGAGGATCTCAGGGAAGTGCTCCTTGTACTTTTTGTTGACAATCTTCAGTAGTGCTGCCTGCACAATGGGCTCCTTCATTTTATACTTCTCCAGCAGGAACTGCACCAACATGCTCACCTTCCTGGTTAGAGGATCTTTGTGAGTGCTCTGAGTGGACGTTGCTGCCTGGGAGGTGCTTGCATTTTGCTCATCTTGGCTCTTGGCACCTTCATCAGATCTGGGGCATGAAACACCTGCATCAGGAGAGCTAGTGACTGGGGCTCCCTGAGGCTCCTGGGGAGTGCCAGCAGCAGGGGAGCTCGGAGGAGTACCCCCAGAAACAGGAGAGGAGGGGGACTCTTCTGCTGCTGCTCCAGTGGCCTGAGCACCCCTGAGACTCTGAGTCTCACCACGGGCCTGACGGCGTTTCTCACGGGCACGGAGCTTACTCTTTTGCCCCCGAGGCATGATGACTCTGATCAGGGACAGCAGGCAGGAGTGTGGGCAGGAGGGCAGGCAATGAGGGCACCTGGAGGAGGGAGAATGAGATGGTGAGCACCTTCAGCAGGGAGATTCCACCTTGGCTTTAACCAAGGCCACCTCTGCAGGGTCCTTGAGGGCACACGGCCCCTGTTTTCCTGGTCAGCCTGTCCCTTGAGAACCTTGTGGAGGAAGTTAAGAGTGAGCCTTGGGCCACAGCCCGACAGCCCTGCCTGGGTGTTACTGGGGTGAAAGCAGGGGCTGGCAGGGAGACCAACATTGTTCAGGGAAAGGAGGGCCTCTCAGTTCACATTCAGAGTCATGAGGACAATTGTTGGCAAGAGTCCACCCCTAGTCCCTTCTGCGGATCTGAAGTTGATACTACAAATTTCCATGGTACCCAGAAGGAAGAGAGGAGCGAGCACTTCAGACCACCCTAAGTTGGGGGCACCCAGTGCTAAACAGCTATGTGAAGGCTCCTCTGTCCTGGGTTAGTTGGGTCCACAGAATGATGAAGAATCCTCACTTTGGCTCTGTGTAGGTCCTGGGACCCTCCCCTCTCCTGACTGGTGGCTGCACCTTCAGAACAAAGCTCTAATCTCCCTTAGACCTGATATAAGAAGTTATGAGAAGTCTCAGTCTGACAGTCTTTTCTTGGGATTTTAAGGATTGACAGGAGGGGTCAGGCCATGTTCTCTCTTGTCCCCTCTCTTCAGGGTGGGTGGTTCCCTGAGTCCTCACTTAGGTTCTGCCTTTGACTGCAGGTACAGCCTGGAGCTCCTCTCTCTTGACCTGAGGGCTATCACACTACTAATACAAGGACCTACTTGAGACTCATTAGGAGGAAGTGAGAGTGACTATGTAGCCACATCTACCAGAGCTTAACCAAGCTTGAAAGTTGCAGCAGACAGGTAGAGGCTCTGTGGTTGACGGCCCCACTGATCCTCACTCAAGCTTTTCCACAGACTCCTGGGAACACTCCTTCTGCTGGCCTGTACCTCCCCTCTCAGACAATAGCCCTCACTTCTCTGTAGTCTACCAGAAGGAACTGATGCCTCCCAGGGCTGACAAGGGAAGTATTCTGAGGTGCCTTTGTTATGGGGAAGGAGGTCTCACAGGCCTGAGGGTCCTCACCCTGACTCCTGGCACAACCTGGAAACCCTCCCTCTGCTGACCGGCTGCCAGCCATTTAGATGAAGGCCCTTACCTCCCTGTCTCTCCCGAGGACAATGCGAGGGAACACCTCAGTCTTTAGCCCTGCCCTGACCTTCCCAGGCTGACGTCAGAATCAGAGCTCTGTGTGGCCCTCGTTCTGGGATATGCAGTCCCCTCCATCCTCACGAGGGTTCTCTCTTTCGCTCTTTAAGCCCTGGGATTTCTCCCTCTGTTGAGCTGAGCCAGAGTCCACAGCCTCCGGCCAAGGCCTTCATTCCCTGAGACCCGGCGGGAAAGCTAACGGACTTCAGGCCTAACAGCCATGTTGGGGGGGGGGGGGGGTGGTGGTGCGGAGGGGCTTGTGCGGCACCTCTTTTCAGGGAGCAGGGGGGGACTGGTGTTCTCAGGGCATGTCCCCACACATCTAACTCAGCATACTTCACAGCTCGACTCCTGACAAGACATGGGACTCCTCCCTCTACTTACCCGAGCAGACAGCTCTCAGACAAAGCCGCACACCCTACAGTGCCGTCAAGAGAAAGTTAGGAGGGCCACTTCCAGTCATGCCCGTCTGGACCTCACGGGAGGACAGCAAGGGTGGGCTCTGTGGAGGGCGGGGCTGCGTTCTGGGGGGAGAGTCCCGCAGGACTCACATACGGGCCTTTCGCTGATTCTTAGCAGGACGTGGGACTTCTCTGCCTGCTGAACTGAGTCAACTGGCCTCAGACCAAGGATCTCATTTCCCTTAGAACCCCCAGTAGGAAGTATTTGGGTGGTCTGAGCCTATCAGCCATGCTGGGGCCTCCCAAACCTGACAGTAGGGGAGGGGCTCTTTGAGGCCCCCTTCCCATGGTAGGTGTTCCCCTTAATCCTCTCAGTGTCTTCCCTTGACTCCTTGTGGGTGCCAGGCTACCTCCCCTCTGCTGACTTGAGGCCAACCACACACGCCAAAGACATCAACTCCCTGAGACTGAAGATATGAAGTGCAAGAACACGTCATCTGGCCACTCCTGCCTGAGGCCTCCTGGAGATGGCTGCAAAGTGTGAGAATCCTGTTTGGTCCAGTGTTTTGGGGTAGGGAACTTGCACTGAGTTCTAGCAGTTCTGGAATTCCTTTTCTATCTTCAGCTCCCTAGCCCCACCATGGTCCATAAGAACCCCCTGGAGAAAGTGGGATGCTCCTTAGTCTGCCAGCTCTGCTGGGGTTCTCTCTTGGCTGATATCAATGTCATTGCTCAAAATTTCCTGCAATGAATTTCTGTCCTTATGTGCAGTTACTGTGATACTTGCTATTCTATTTCAATATTTTTGTTTATATTTTTGACAAATAAAAATTACATATGCATAAATTGTACAAGGTGATGTTTTGATATAAGCATACATTGTGAAATAATTACTATAATCAAACTATTTAACATATCACCTCTCATAGTTACCTTTTCTGTGTGTGGTGAGAAATCCTGCCATTTCCAACAACATGGATGAAGCTAGGAGAACATTATGCTAAGTGGCATAAGCCAGACACAGAAAGACAAATATCACGTGATCTCACTTATATGTGGAATCTTAAAAAAAAAGTTGACCTCATAGTAACAGACATTAGAATGGTGTTTACCAGAGAGGGGTGAGGGAAAAGGGGAAGATATTAATCGAAGAGTACAAACTTTCGGTTATATGATAAATAAGTTCTGGAAACCTGTACATCATGGTGACTGTAGTTAATAATAATGTATTGTATACTTTAAATTTGCCAAGACAATAGATCTCCAGTGTTCTCACTATTCTGTTTTCATTCATGCCTTATATTCTATTAAGATGACCATACAAAAAAGCTCAGTCTTCACCAACAAAAGGGGTTTAAAGTAGTTGTTAAGACAATCTCTGGACTCATACTGCCTCAACCAACCCAAACTTTGGTGCCATCCTGGTATTATCCCATGGTGCTGGCACATGGGCTCTGAGGAGCTGCCTCAGGTTCCTTCAGTGAAGCAGCAGAAATTCATGGTCCCAGGACACACTGGAAGAACTTTAAAACCTTTCCTCCAACTGATCTTGTCTTCTACAGAGACCTGTCTCAACTTCAGGGCATGCCTCCAACTACCCCCACACAAGTACTAGTTCACTACAGACTTGGTGCCCCTCAGGGGTTTCTCATTATTGTCTTACTGTTATTATTGATACTGTTTTGTTTATTCCTTCTTTACTTTTCCCAGGGTTGATTTTGGGCACAGGAAACAGTTGCCCAAGTTTGGTTGTCATCTTGGGAGCGATAGGTAAGGCACTAAATCTGTAAATAATTTAAGAATTGACATTTTTTACAATATTCTGTTCCCATGAATAAACATATTATACTGCTCTATTTGGGGCTTTCTTTTTTCTCTAAGTCTCTCAGTAAATTTTTATAGTTGTCTGCATAAAGATCTTGTACATTTTTGTAAAGTTTCATTTTAGGTACATTTTAGATATTGTTGCTGTTGTGAATGGTATATTGTCCATTACGTGTTCTAATTAGTTATTGATTTTGTGTGCCCAGGCTTCTGATTTTGCTATAGTGATTTTCTATATGCTAGCTTTATGATGGTCCTCATATGTTTGAATATTGTGTTTACCTATTACTTTAGATATTTTAAATAATAGGATCATATTGGTACCATTATCTGTTTCTTTTCATTATTCATACCCCTTATTTATTTTCTTATTCTTGTGTGTGGCTGTGTCCTGCTATGCATTCACATCCAGAGTTATGGCACCATACCTCTGTGTATTTTTCCAGACTTTATTGGGAATGCTTCTAATATTTCACATTTGTGTGTATTTGCTGATGATTTTATGATATGGAAATTCCATTCTGATAAGTTTGCTAAAAGTTATTACCATGAATTTGTGTTGAATTTTTATCAAAAGCTTTTTCTGGGGCCGGCCTGGTGGCGCAGCGGTTAAGTTTGAACGTTTTGCTTCTCGGCGGCCCGGGATTCACTGGTTCAGATCCCAGGTGCGGACATGGCACCGCTTGGCAAAAAGCCATGCTGTGGTAGGCGTCCCACATATAAAGTACAGGAAGATGGGCATGGACGTTAGCTCAGGGCCAGTCTTCCTCAGCAAAAAGAGGAGGATTGGCAGTAGTTAGGGCTAATCTTCCTCAAAAAAACCAAAAACTTTTTCTTTACCCCTGCATGTGATCAATTACTATTTCTCCCTTGTTAGTGTAGTGAATTGATTCATTTTTTTGTGATATCATTTTTACATTTTTTTGACACAGCCTATTTCTTTATTAATTCACTGCTATATTTTATATGCTATGAAGTTATTAAAGATATTTGTCTCTTTATGAGTGTGCTTGACTCAAGTGTTCTTTTTTCAGGGTATCCTTATCTGGTCTTTATATCAAGGAGAGCTAGCTCATTAGAGTGGATGAGTCATTTCCCATCATTTTGTATAATTTGGAAGAGATTATGTAAAATTTTAATGCATTTCTCCTTCACTATTTGGTGTAAGGATTCCCAGACTTGGCTGGTCCGGGGGCATTTTGAGGGTGCCTTGGGTTTTAGCTATAATTTTACTTTTTATTGTCAGATTAAGTTTTCTGTTTCTTTATGGAACTATTTAATCATTTATATTTTGCTAAAAAATCTTCCATTTCAATTGGACTTTTTAATTTTTAAAGGCATACTATTTATAATAAAATCATGTTATCATTGAAATTCTCAAACATATAAAACAGTACAGAGGATAGACTAATGAACTCAATATACCTGGCACTCAGCATCAACAATCCTCAATAGTAATAGGAAGAAGCTTAATCAGATGAAGCTTTATTTATTTATTTGTTTGTTTACTGGTAACACTACTCCAGAGGCGACACTGTGCACTTCCATTAGAAGATACATAATGTCTGTGATTCCCTTTGCAGTGATGTTGGCAGTCATTGAGGATCATCACCCTCATCCATTAATCCATTAGGGGCTGCAGAATGGTAAGTCTATCATTCCTTTGTGTTTATTAGCTAAAATAATTCTCTAGCTAGAAACTTTTCCTTATCCAACATTTGTTATCCTGATGTAATGGTAGAAGTATTTATAGTGTTCTCTTCTAGCCTTTAAATTTCTTCTGCAGGTATATTTTATAGAGTTTTATTTAGCTAATATCACTTATTTCTGCTTCTTTCTTTTGTAATCGATAATACCTACCGAAAGTGTTATAGAAATGTTTTCAAAGAACTGACTTTCATTAGCCAGCTTTACTGTCTTCTAATTCATCATTTCTGTGTTTATCTTTGTTATTTCCTACCTTCTAATTATTTGGGTGTAATATGCTATTGTTTCTGTAGCTCTTGAATCATTTGCATGTTTTAGATATTTCTTTTTCTAATGAATCTATTCAGGGCTGTAATATCTGAGTGCCACTTGGGCTGTTTCCCACAGGTAATAATACAGTTGAGCTTTATGTGTTGTGCTTGAAATTTTTAAAATTTAAATAAATCTCTCCAATATACTCTTAGAATTTTTGAATATATATATGTGTATATGTGTGTGTATATACACACATATGTGACAGAGTTAAGTTTTTCTTAGGAATAAAAGGAGGATTTCATAGGAAAGAAATACATCAATTGGTCAACTGTTATCCAGGAAACAGAAATAACTCTAAATATATCACTTGGAGAATTTAGTGCAGGAAATTTGCTACTCCAAAAGCCAGTTGGGGAGAGTTGAGCAAAACAATATTTAGCAACTTGAAGAAGGCACTTGCACCTCTAGACCAGAGGAGCAAAGAGAAAAGGAATTGTTACTGGAGGAAGTTGGAGACATGGAGATATCGTAGCCTTGAAGGGGAAGCCACCTGCTCCAGAGATGAAGAAGTTGAAAAATTCTGGGCACTTTGATTCTCCTGGGCTCTAATCTCCAGCTGTCACCACTTCTTGGCCTAACTGAGCTGGCACCCAGGTGTCAGAGAGCACAGAGCATACGAAATGGGAGTGAGATATTTTATAGTAGAGAATAGAACAGGGGAAGAGTGAGGAATCTATCTGAGAATGAATAGGTCCAGGGCTGGCAGACCTCTTGGACAGATTAAATGAGAAAAAATCATTTCTAACTTGATACAGAATACTGTTTTATAAAATTTATCATTCACTCATGATAAAAGAAGTTATGTTACCTGACAAGTAAATGATATCTACAGAAATAACAACAACTAAAGGTAAACTATTAAATCAATAAAAGTATTTTAAAAAGTTGTGAGTATAAGATTAATATATAAACATGCACTTTGTTTCTGCAACGACAAACATATGAATGTGAAATTAAACAAAGCATAACTTTTAAATTGCCATAAAAATACCTGGTGCCTAATATATATATATATATACACATATATATATTTATATATAAAGTATATAATAAAAAATTAAAAATATGAAAGGTATTATATAGAGAAATTAATGAAAACCTAAGTAAATAGAGACATCATATGTTCATGGAAAAAGGTATTCAATATTGTAAAAATGTTAGTTCTCCCCAAATTTAATCTACAGTGTATTTTAATACCAGTTCCCCAAAAAGAAACTCAATAGGTTTTGTGTGTGAAACTTGACAAGCTGATTCTAAACTTTAAATTTACTTGCAAGTGGCCAAGAAGAGTTGATATACAGTTGATAAAGAAAAAAAGTGAAGATTTACTTTACTAGATATTAAGAATTATTTTTTTAAACTGTAGTAATTAAAAATTTGTGGTATAGTTGCCAATATAAGCAAATAGAACAATAAGACTGAATAAAGTGTCCCCAAAACCCATTTGTATATAGACCTCTGATTATTAAAACTGCCACTGCAGTGAAGTGAAAAACAGTCTTTTACTAAGATATGACAATGGAACAACTGGATCTCCAAATTGAAACATAATGCAACTAGAACACTTCCTCACACTAGACACAAAATCCAGTTCTAGAGGGGATTAAAGACATTCTTTTATATTTGTGATGATAATTTTCAAATTTACATCACAGTTGAGAAGAGCAAAAGGAATCCAGATTTTCTGCAGCTGGGGAGACACCAGCATGGGTCAAGTAGGGCATCTGGAGGAAGAGGGCTAAAAGGAAATGGAGACATCAGTCAATTAAGTAACAGAAGGACTGGGGATAATATGAGCTGAAAACAAGAAATGTCAGTTCCTTCTGAAAAATGGCAGCTCCTTCAGCCCCTTTGTCCCCCTCTTAGTTGGCCTGGATACCATAATGGGCCTTCACTTTCAGAGAACAGTGCCTGAGGACTTAGCACTGGCTTGGGAGAAAGCTAGCTGGGAAAATGATCTGTTCATTCCATCTACCTCTACTCCAGTTCCCCTAGTGACCTGTCATTCTCTGGACCTTAAGAAAACATATCCTGGACAGTAGTGTTATAGACAGTAGTGACCAGGGGATATAGCTCTGATTATAGGCACACTGAAGAGAACCAGGAAGACATTACTGACTTAGAGGCACTGCTAGCTTGTCCACATGTGATGGGAGCAGGGTCCCACCTCCTTCTCCACTAGAACCATTGTTCCTGCTATGGGGTGAAGAAATCGGGAGCCTGGGCCTCTCCCTCTTTTTTGCCCATGTGGAGATACCCTGCAGATTCTGCTGTTTATCAGAGAGGCCTTCTTGCAGAGGCCCACACTGGGGTGTAGAATACTTACTGGAGCAAGGGGATGATCTCTCTTTTTGTTGTTGTCAGGGCTACTGTGAGTGGAGAGAGATCAGGAAGCTTTGAGTGATCCCACTGTGCTTCCTTCTCTAGCAAGTGGACTCCTGCAACTCAGGACAGGTTGTGCCCTGGCAGTGTGTAAATGAGGACTCTCCACCATCTAATGGTATTTGGATCTCCAGAGGGAAAAGCTTGAGGCTGACAATCTAGCCCTAAATGTGGAAGGAGTCACCCAGAAATAAGTCCACAGTGTCATAAGCTGAAGGGAACTGGAGAAGGATGGACGCTATCTTGGTTATTTCATCAGTCATGGTTACCTTCAGCTCCAAACAAGGCCTACCTTCTCCTCGGCTCCACATACCTCCTTCCAGCTACTCTCAACTTTGACAGGAGTGAACAACTCCTACTTACACAACTGTTTCATAAACCTATTGTTAAAATGGTTACCAGATAACCACTTTAGGCTTAGAACCTTGGCACATAAGGAACGAAGAAAGATTAAAGGATTAATATCTGGCTAAATATAGTCAACTACTGTTCTTGTATTCATTTTCTTTTTCTGCTGCATAATAAATTAGCACTGATTTAGCAGGATAAATAAACACAAATTTATTATCTCAGTTTCTACGTGTAAGAAGTCCAGGTAAGTTTGGGAGGGGTGGAGCAAAATGGTGGGATGAGCTGACCTGGGACTCTCTCCCCTCCAAAGTACAACAAAGGACTGGAAAAAAACCCTGAATTTCAGCTAATGAACCTAATGCCAGGACTCAGAGACCTACAGTATCAAAAGACAGAGGACGGAGACCTTGCGGCTGGCCTCGGAGGAGCTGGAACGGGGTAGGAGAGAACTTTGCTCCCTCCCCTAGAGTCTGGGATTGCTGTGCGGGTCCTGGAAGGAGCAGGGGAGGGGCTGTGCCACCAGGGGATCGTCTAGGACTCCCACCGCCAGTACAGTGGAAACCCACTGACAGGGGAAAGTTTCCATGTGCGGGGACCCCATAAACCCAGGGCCCCAGGAGACCAGAGAACAGAACTGATCCTAATCCAGATTGGCGTGCAAGAAAAACCACCCCTCCCTCCCGGCAAAGCGCACTGGGTGCCGCCATCTTGCCCAAAGGCAGAGAGCTCAGAACACATGGCTCTCGACCCCCATCTAGTGGTGACAGGCTGTAACTGCAACCGAATTCTACCACCATGCGAAAAAAACCACTCCTCTACCATCCAGCAATTTATAAAAGCCCCAGACCAGAAGGAAAACAATAAAAACACAGAATTAAGTCCTGAGGACTTGGAAATAGGTAAACTAAGTGAAAATGAGTTCAGAGCAGCTATAATCAAAAAACTCAATGAGGTAGAGAGAAAGATAGAGAAACAAGCCAACGAGTTCTGGAGTTACTTCACAAAAGAGATTGAAATTATAAATAAGAATCAAACAGAATTACTACAGATGAAAAACACAATGGACCAGATAAAACAGAATACAGATTCCCTGAATGCCCGGGTAGGCTCCATAGAAGAGCAAATTAGCATAATTGAAGATAGACAGGCTGAATGGCTCCAGACAGAGGAAGAAAGAGAAATGAGGATTAAAAGGAATGAGGAAAGTATTAGAGAGATAGCAAATTCAATGAGGAGAAAGAATTTAAGGATCATAGGAATTCCTGAGAACGTGGAAAAGGAAAATGGAGCAGAAAGTGTGCTTAATGAAATTATAGAAGAGAACTTCCCAAATCTAGGGATTAAGGGAGAAATGTGTGTAGAGGAAGTTTTCAGATCTCCTAGATTTGTCAATGTAAAAAGACCTACTGCAAGGCATATAGTAGTACAAATGGCAAAAATGAAAGACAAAGGAAGAATACTCAGGGCAGCAAGACAGAAGAGAATAACCTACAAAGGAGCTCTTATCAGACTTTCAGCATATTTCTCTACAGAAACCTTACAAACTAGGAGAGAATGGAGTGACATATTCAAAACTTTAAAAGATAAAAATCTTCAGCCAAGAATACTCTATCCAGCAAGAATATCCTTCAAATATGAGGGAGAAATTAAATCTTTTCCAGACAAACAAAAGTTAAGGGAATTTGTAACCAAAAGTCCTCCACTACAAGCAATCCTCAAGAAGGCTCTCATACCTGAAAAAAGAAAAAAGGGAGAAAGGGGTCACAAACTACAGAGTAGGGAGACAGATAAATAGAACCAGAATAGGATAGCAAATATTCAACTATAGCATTAGGATAAAGGTAAGGAAACTACCAAAGCAAAGATGATCTTATCACTCTGACTACAAAGTCATAACACAAGTTGGAATAAGAAATGAAATAATAATTTAGGAGGGGAAGAGCAAAGGGACTAAATCAGTCTAGGCCAAGTAAGTAAGAGACCACCAGAGAATAGACTATATTATACACGAGATTCTAAATACAAACTTCAGGGTAGCCACTAAGCTGAAGAACAGAACAGAGCCACAAAACATAAATAAGGAAAAATCTAAGAAACCCAGCATAAGAAATTGCAGTATCAAATGGGTAGGATAAAGCACACAGGAAGAGAAAAGCAGGAAAGCCAGATAATGAGCAACAGATTGACAGCTTTAAGTCCACATGCATCAATAATCACTCTCAATGTAAACGGATTGAACTCTTCAATAAAAAGACACAGAGTGGCAAAATGGATTAAAGAACAAGATCCAACAATTTGTTACCTCCAGGAAACACACCTCAGCCCCAAGGACAAACACAGGCTCAGAGTGAAGGGGTGGAGGACAATACTTCAAGCTAATAGCAAGGGAAAAAAAGCAGGTGTTGCAATTCTTATATCAGACAAAGTGGATTTCAAAATAAGACAGGTAAAGAGAGACACAGAGGGACAATATATAATGATCAAAGGGACACTTCATCAAGAAGAAATAATGCTTATAAATATCTATGCACCCAACATAGGAGCACCAATGTTCATAAAGCAACTATTAACAGACCTAAAGGAAGATGTTAAAAACAACACAATAATAGTAGGGGACCTCAACACCCCACTCACATCAATGGACAGATCATCCAGACAGAAAATCAACAAAGAAATAGTGGAGCTAAATGAAAAACTAAAACAATTGGACTTAATAGACATATATAAATCACTTCATCCTATAAAAGCAGAATACACATTCTTCTCAAGTGCACATGGAACATTCTCAAGGATAGACCATATGCTGGGAAACAAGGCAAGCCTCTACAAGTTTAAAAAAATTGAAATAATAACAAGCATCTTCTCTGATCATAATGCTATAAGGCTAGAAATTAATTACAAGAAAAAAGCTGAGAAAGGCACAAAGATGTGGAGACTAAACAATACATTACTGAACAAGCAATGGATCATTGAAGAAATTAAAGAAGAAATCAAAAAATACCTGGAAACAAATGAAAATTATAACATGTCATACCAACTCATATGGGATACAGCAAAAGCTGTATTAAGAGGAAAATTCATCGCAATACAGACACATCTTAACAAACAAGAAAAATCCCAGGTAAGCAATCTTAAACGACACCTAACTGAACTAGAGAAAGAAGAACAAATAAAGACCAAAGTCAGCAGAAGGAGAGAAATAATAAAAATCAGAGCAGAAATAAATACTATTGAAATGAAAAAGGCAGTAGAAAGGATCAATGAAACAAAGAGCTGGTTCTGTGAGAAGATAAATAAAATTGACAAACCCATAGCCAGACTTACAAAGAAAAAAAGGGAGAAAGCTCAAATAAACAAAATCAGAAATGAAAGAGGAGAAATAACAACAGACTCTGCAGAAATACAACAGATTATAAGAGAATACTACGAAAAACTCTATGCTAACAGAATGGATAACCTAGAGGAAATGGATAAATTCTTGGACCCCTACAATCTCTCAAAGCTCACTCAAGAAGAAGCAGAAAATTTGGACAGACCAATTACAAGGAAAGAGATTGAAACAGCAATCAAAAACATCCCAAAGAATAAAACCGCAGGACCAGATGGCTTCCCTGGGGAATTCTACCAAACTTTCAGAGAGGATTTAATACCTATCCTTTTCAAGCTATTCCAAAAAATTAGAGAGGATGGAACACTTCCTAACACATTCTATGAGGCCAACATCACGCTGATACCAAAGCCTGACAAGGACACCACGAAAAAAGAGAACTACAGGCCAATATCACTGATGAACATAGATGCAAAAATTCTAAACAAAATTTTGGCAACCAGAATTCAGCAATTCATCAAAAGGATCATACATCATGATCAAGTGGGATTCATACCATGGACACAGGGATGGTTCAACATCCGCAAACCAATCAACATGATACACCACATCAACAAAATGAGGAATAAAAACCACATGATCATCTCAATAGATGCAGAGAAAGCATTTGACAAGATCCAACAGCCATTTATGATAAAAACTATGAACAAAATGGGCATAGAAGGGAACTACCTCAACATAAGAAAGGCCATATATGGCAAACCCACAGCCAACATCATACTCAATGGGCAAAAACTGAGTGCCATCCCCCGAAAACAGGAACGAGACAAGGATGCCCTCTATCACCACTCTTATTTAACATAGTACTGGAGGTCCTGGCCAGAGCAATCAGACAAGAAAAAGGAATAAAAGGAATCCAAATAGGGAGGGAAGAAGTGAAACTCTCGCTGTTTGCAGACGACATGATCTTATATATAGAAAACCCCAAACAATCCATTGGAAAACTGTTAGAAGTAATCAACAACTACAGCAAAGTTGCAGGGTATAAAATCAATTTGCATAAATCAGTAGATTTCTATATTCTAATAATGAACTAACAGAAAAAGAACTCAAGAACACAATACCATTCACAATCGCAACAAAAAGAATAAAATACCTCAGGGTAAATTTAAATAAGGAAGTGAAGGACCTATATAATGAAAATTACAAGGCCTTTCTGAGAGAATTGGATCACGACATAAGGAGATGGAAAGACATTCCATGTACATGGATCGGAAGAATAAACATAGTTAAAATGTCCGTTCTACCTAAAGCAATCTACAGATTCAATGCTATCCCAATCAGAATCCCAATGACATTCTTTACAGAATTAGAACAAAGAATCCTAAAATTTATATGGGGCAACAAAAGACCCCAAATTGCTAAAGCAATCCTGAGAAAAAAGAACAAAACGGGAGGCATCACAATCCCTGACTTCAAAACTTACTACAAAGCTACAGTAATCAAAACAGCATGGTACTGGTACAAAAACAGGTGCACAGATCAATGGAACAGAATTGAAAGCCCAGAAATAAAACCACACATCTATGGACAGCTTATCTTCGACAAAGGAGCTGAGAGCATACAATGGAGAAAAGAAAGTCTTCAACAAATGGTGCTGGGAAAATTGGAAAGCGATATGTAAAAGAATGAAAATTGACCATTCTTTTTCACCATTCACCAAAATAAACTCAAAATGGATCAAAGACCTAAAGGTGAGACCTGAAACCATAAGGCTTCTAGAAGAAAACGTAGGCAGTACACTCTTTGACATCGGTATTAAAAGGACCTTTTCGGACACCATGTCTTCTCAGAGAATGGAAACAATAGAAAGAATAAACAAATGGGACTTCCATCAGACTAAACAGCTTCTTCAAGGCAAAGGAAAACAGGATTGAAACAAAAAAACAACCCACTAACTGGGAAAAAATATTTGCAAGTCATATATCTGACAAAGGCTTAATATCCATAATATATAAAGAATTCTCACAACTGAACAACAAAAAATCAAACAACCTGATCAAAAAGTGGGCTGGAGACATGAACAGACATTTCTCCAAAGAAGATATATGGATGGCCAATAGGCACATGAAAAGATGCTCATCATCGCTGATCATCAGGGAAAGGCAAATCAAAACTACACTAAGATATCACCTTACACCCATTAGAATGACAAAAATATCTAAATCTAATAGTAACAAATGTTGGAGAGGTTGTGGAGAGAATGGAACCCTCATACACTGCTGGTGGGAATGCAAACTGGTGCAGCCACTATGGAAAACAGTATGGAGATTCCTCAAAAAATTAAAAATAGAACTACCATATGATCCAGCCATTCCACTACTGGGTATCTAGCCAAAGAGCTTGAAGTCAGCAATTCTAAAAGTCCTATGCACCCAATGTTCATTGCAGCATTATTTACAATAGCCAAGACATGGAAGCAACCTAAGTGCCCATCAACAGATGAATGGATAAAGAAGTTGTGGTATATATATATACAACGGAATACTACTCAGCTGCAAAACAGAACAAAATCATTCCATTTGCAATAACATGGATGGACCTTGAGGGAATTATGTTAAGTGAAATAAGCCACTTAGAGAAAGATAATCTCTGTATGACTCCACTCATATGAGGAATTTAAAAATGTGGACAAAGAGAACAGATTAGTGGCTACCAGGGGAAAGGTGGGGTGGGGGGGCACAAAGGGTGAAGTGGTGCACCTACAACACGAATGACAAACATTAATGTACAACTGAAATCACACAAGATTGTAACCTATCATTAACTCAATAAAAAAAAAAAGAAGTCCAGGTAAAACTCAACGGTGGTCACTGCTTTAGAGCCTCACCTAGCTGCAATCAAGGTGTCCGTTGAACTGTGTTCTCATCTGAAGGCTAAACTAGAGAAAAATCTAAGCTCACTCACTTTGTTGGCAGTGGTGCTCTAAGAAGTTTTGGGGTTTTTGTTGTTGCTGTTATTTCTGGCTGTTGGTTAGAGGCCAGCCTCACTTCCTAAACACAGTCTGCAATTCCCTGACATGTGGCCCATTCCACACTGGCCCCCTCCGTAGGCAGTTCACAACATGACATGTTCTTTTCTTTAAGGCTACCAGCATAGCAAGAGCATTTCTACTAGCAAAATGGAGTCTTACATAATGTCCTTAATCAGAGGAGTCCCCTCTCCACTTTGACATCCATAAGGGCAAATGAAAATTTAAAATAAGAAAGTACAAATATTGAATCATTATGTTGTACACCTGAAACTAGTGTAATGTTATATGTCAATTATACCTCAATTAAAAAAATTAAGAAAGGAAATTTTAAATCTTCCCACTGCAAATAAAGAAATGAAACTCCTTTTTTTTAGAGCACTTACTTTAGAAAACTTGTAAATTCTTTCTCTGCCTGATTGACATCTATGTAAAATTTTAAAAGCCAAATAAGCCTCTGGCCAGTTTTACAACCTAGGAATGTTTTCTCAAGGACCTGGGAGCCACCTCTTTGAAATGTAAACATTGAGGAAGATAGCACCCCTGTCTCCCAGTCTCTGTGAGAGTTTAACTTTGGTGTCTTTCTCCAAGATGTAAAAAACTGCCTCCTGTCATAAAGATATGAGAAGTGGTTTTTTTTCCATTTTGATAAAGGCAATTAGCTAAAAAAAATGGCCACCCCAATTACCAGGTGAATTTAGAATGAACTCTGTGTAATACGCAGTGTTGTCAAGTCTTCTTGCTTGAGGAATGGTGTCGTTATCATAAGAACATGGATGTAATAGGTTGTATCTGTTTGGCAGTATAAAAGGGTATGTATCTGTATTTGTGATCTCTTTAGCAGATTGCCTGTGATAGGCATCACAGTCTGGTTTAACGCTTATGAAAGAATAAAACTATTTTCTTTCTTTCCTATATTTTGTGGAGAGGCATTTCTGAGTTGGCAAGAGATTTTGTTTCCAATTAATTACCCCAACAAATCTGGCAATGAGGATAAGACTTCTGGAAGTTCCTGAATTGAGTGAATAAGCAGAAATTCTTGGACACACAAGAGTCAGGTAAGAGAACTGAATTTATAAAGTCTCCCTTCTACCTCTCTACTCTTTTGGAATACTTGTCACAAGAACCAACTTCTCCAAATTCGAGATTTTGCTATTTAGTAACCATAGTAACATGAGCTCTAAAATCCCATCAGGATCACCACCAGCTTTGATGATGGAAAAATATGGGAAGCCGGTAATGTTACCTACAGTTCTTTCTTTTTAACAGGTACTACAGTCATGTGCCACATAACAACGTTTCGGTCAACTACAGACTGCATATATGATAGTGGTCCCATAAGATTAGTACCGTATAGCCTAGGTGTGTAGTAGGCTATACCATCTAGGTTTGTGTAAGTGCACTCTATGATGTTCTCACAATGACGGAATCACCTAAGGATGCATTTCTCAGAACGTATCCCCATTGTTCAGTGATGCATGATTGTATCTCTGTCACATTAGGAATGGTATGCCAATAAGAATCTATTCTTGCAATGGCCTGAGGATGCTTCCCTTAATTTGGATAAATTAACATATATGTAGAGGTTCTCAGAAGGGCCTCATCTCAACCAAATGAATTATTGGTATTTATGATACTAATATCATTCTTACAGGAATGTTAAATATGACTTGGATAACCAGAAGGAAAAATTGAGAAACACAGCAAAGGAAATGAGAGAATTAAAGACACCTTCTCTTTCACAGAACTCTCCTCCTTTCTCTGCTGTCACAGCTCTCTCTGTTCCCCCACTTCTCTATATCTTTCCCTACATCAAATCTATTCCTAGAAAGAAGGAGGAAGTAATCTTTTGAATGGATGGTTCCTTTCATTAGTGGCTTTCCCTGCACAGAGGGACTAAGGCGTAACTTTGTTAACTGCTAATGAATGACCTGCTCTGTTTGAGGACACAGGTTTGTGTACCTCTTAACCTAACCCGAGTCTATTCCATGTCTTAGCCCAGATTTCACCTACCAGATTCCCAGTTCATCCACACACCTGGTAGGTAGGAAAGCAGAAATGACAAAGAAACATAATCATGGAATAATTGAGAACTTGGATAAAATACCATGCCATCATATGAAGACAACCAGATCAAGAGTAGTTGCACCACTCACTCGGAACAAAGCAAACCCAAAACAGTGTTACACTAATAAATGTCAACTTGGGAAAGTTAACCATAAGACCACATAATTTACATTTTTCTTGTTGCAATATGAGAAAAACCGGCCTGTCCTATTTGGATTACCAGCGATGCTGATGACGGCATTGAGAAGCTACCCAGGCCTCCCAGGTAATCCACTTGCCTTTGTAACAAGCTGCTATTACTCATTTAAAGGCTTCTTTTCCCCATACCTTAGAAATACTTTGCAGTGTGCTTTCAGTTTACAGCCCCACGCCTGGGGATGTGCACTGGTTGATGTGTGGAATTTTGCAATCATCAGATTTTGCTAGTTTGATGGAGTAAGCATGTCAGGGTCTGGAAGATTACCACATCAGGGTGCATGGTGGCCAAAGGAAACCACTACGCTCCCTCCCAAGTATGGAAGAATGAAGGTCATTAAAGACCCACAAGAGGATTGCTAATAGTCGTGCTTAAAGCCTTTCTGCTAGAGGTGAGCCGGGAGAATTTGCGGCAGTGTAACCAGAAAACAGGTGAGTCTCCCCCAGTTGATTTCCATCAACGATTTGCTGAGGCTTTCTAAAAATTTATTGGCACGGGTCCAAGGACAGATCAAAATTGCCCTCTGGCCCTAAGCACCTTTGTCTGGGCTGGCCTCTCTTGCTGACCAGCTAAACTCAAGTTATAGCAAAGACAGAATAATAACAAAGACAACAAATACTCAAATAGTAAAGACAGACTAATACTCAAATCTTGGTAGCTACCTTGTTCCTGACAATCTAAAGAAAGACAAAGAAGAAAAGAAATTAAAAATTGTTGTCATAGCTGCTCAGTTAAAAAACTATTTACTAAAGGAATAGCCCCTATTCTGGATAACCTGTGAATGGAGTTAAGAAGGGAGACTCATTCCTGCAAGAAGCTAAGAGGAATTGTAGAAAGAAACTTCGAAAGATGCAGAAATTGTAGGAACAAAGGAATCAAGAAAGCCCAGAAGGCTGGGGAATAATTGGCAGATGGCTCAAAGTGGACAGATTTAGGAATTTCGGAGGTGGGACTTGATGTTACTAGGCTTTATAACTGCCTACTTAACTTATCAGTAATTTCCTGTAGTGCTCACACAGGGCAAAAGGATGAAGTTTCTAAAGGTAATAATTTTGCTGATAGAGCTGCAAAAATCTGCTGTTAAAACATGGCAGACTCATTTATTTTTGCTTTTGCTGTCTTATCCAAGAATCACTGCCAAGGCCAGTGTGAAGAAGATTTTCCCTTATGTTTTTTCATAGGAGTTTTAAAATTCTAGGTCT